>NW_027116144.1:149611-178818 GCF_000696795.3 Halyomorpha halys
TATATATATATAAAATAAATTCCGGTTTTTCTTCCATAAGATAAAAGTCGTCAATAATTTTAAAGACATCATCCTATATTAAATAAAACAAGATTAAATCCCCCTTATTTTGTACGGAATATTTTTTTTTTTCGTATGTGGCTACATTTAGGAGCATCGGCTCACATCGAATGTGTTCCAGTCAGAAAGGGATCTCGGTGGAATATTTTTGTAGGTTACTGAAGATTTGTTATTTATGTTTGTTTGTTTGTTTTTGTTTAGTGGCGCCAAACATCATTGGTCATCAACGCCATTTATACCATATTTAATTTTGCTTATATTTGTTTGGTTTTATTTATTTTTTAATTTGATTATTTATTATTTTATATATTTATTATTTTGCCGTTGAATGTTATATTTTGGTCAGTAAATCTTTTGATTTTAAAAACTGAAATATTAATTCTATTGTTTTATAAATTAAAAAATCACTTGATTTTCTTTTTTTGACTATCATTTTTCTTGTTCGAAAAATTAAAAACAAAACAAAAACTAAAGTAATTTTTTTATTAGAACGAATACTTAGTAGAGATCTTTGATTTGTAATTTTGGATATTACTTTAGAAATTTGTAAACCAACTGAATTGTACATTAGTGGTGTATTAGTCTCCCACTACCTAGAATTTATCAGCGTCCAACATACTGTTCCTGAATTCAAAATTATGCTCTCTGTACGTTGTAGCTTCTCTTCTGGGTGCTGATATGAAATGATGGTAATTTATAATTTTTCTTTAGTGCTGTAAAGCACTTCAGCTTATATCTTTTTAAAAAATATTAGCAGTCATGTTATCGACATAATTGTGGGGGTTCAATAAACATTAACGAATGATAAAGCAGTTTTGGAATGTTTCCATTCACAGGTTTCCACAATTATACGAAGTACACTTCAATAAAGGGGTTGACAACACCACATACCAATGCTATCAAAATGTGCAAAATTTCTCCAAAAACATCAGCTTGTTTGTTTTTGTTCAGTGAAGCAAAATACCATTGCTAAGCAACGCCATTTACACCTTATTTAATTTTTCTTATGTTTGTTTAATTTTTATTATTTATAAATTATTATTATTTTATTTTTTTATTGTTATTATTATTATTTTTTCCGTTCAATGTTATATTTTTGTCAGTAAATCTTTTGATTTTAAAAACTGAAATATTAATTCTATTGTTTTATCATCGTCTCCGAGGGTTTTTGAAATATCTGGGTTTAATATGGGCATTCTTGGAAAATATGGCTAATTGTCAAATTGTTGTATTACTGGCAGTCTGGAGACGTTTCTTTTGAAATAAGAAAGGATTGGTTGAGCCTCGTGTGACCTAATCTCTACCTAGTCAGTACGACCTCCTCTCTAAGGCACTCAGGGGCTTGACGTCCTTTTTAATAATTTTCAGTTTACTCCTTGGGCTTTCTTTTCACAAACATTGTCATTTATCTTTGATTTCTTTTTCAAGGGGTCTGCTCATTTCTGATGGAGTTAAAATTGCTTTATCCCGTCCCGGAAACGCGAGTGCTTCTCTTGCAGCGTGATCAGCCAGTTCATTCCCTGCGATTCCTATATTACTTGGAACCCATATATATGTAACTGACATACCCATATTGTGTAGAGTGTTTAAATGAAATTTATGTTTTATATGGTGTTGCTTACATATTTCAACTTCGCCGAGTTAAATTTTTCTCCAAATTAAAAACAAAATTCAAACAGAAACATTTTTACTTATTGCACATAGCTTAAAACTATGCATTTTTAAAATATTAAACTAAATCATAGGAAATAGTCAATTGTTTTCTGTTGTTACTTCTTTCCTAGCCTCCACTAGGCTACCCCTCATTCCGTAACATAATTTCAACTATAATATAAGTTATTCAAATTACGCAATTCAAGTTAGGTGCAGAAAATAAAAATATTTTATTGTTACTTTTTTCTAATTTTTTTTGTATATTTCCGGAAACTATTAATGTGGTGAACCTTAAAATCGTGTTCAAGACCCTCAAAAGTATGGACGTGCCATATATATCAAAATCTTTCAGGTAAATAACCTCATGACCTGGATTTACCATAATTTTTGTAATTATTGTTGATCTTGAAGAACTTGAAGAGATGTAAAACATTTTTTTTATATTTCTGAATAGATTAGATAATAACTGATTAAAGGTATTACATTCACATTGAGGCAAGTTAAATAATGTACATAATTATCTGATTAAAAACGCAAACATTAGTGGCCAAGCGACTAGACAAGGTATGCATTGGTTTGATTTCTTTTTCCTTCCTTTTTTTATCACCCTAATTCGCATTTTTCCGAATTAGTGCGATTTAAAAAAGCAAAATAGTGTTTTTTGGCCCACTCTGTATTATATATCTATTGTACATCTCCCAAAATAACCTAAACCCTAATTTTTTTTCAAATATTAAGGCCAGAAACACAACTAAGCTTTTACAAATGACTTTACAAAGAGCTCTTATTAGTACTGTTGGTCTTATATTATTGTAATACACCATCAAATATTGGAGAGATTTCGATCAGGATTGTCTTAAATGGATGGAGACCGTTGCGTGTCATTGATGATATTTCTCTATAATTCTATAATTTCTCCCTGATATCAATATGGACTAATTTTGATAACTAGTTACCTAGAGTTTCTCATTGTATGAAAATAGAAATTGTTTTAAGTCAAATTTAAGAACAGTTATAAATATAAATAAAATGATTATGGCTCATTGCCTATCCAGATTGACCAATATAATAATAAGAAATACTTTTAATGTGAGATATTATTTTAATATGAATGTCAGTATAAGTCTGAAAAATAAAATTCTTTATTTATTAAATGGTTTCTGTTGTTGCATTAATGAAATTATTGTGTGCCTTGATATTTGATAGTATTTCATTGTAAAATGTTTCATTCAATTCATATCAAATTTTCATACGAATGTTGGATATATCATATGAACGTTCATCAGCAAAGCTTTGTTGCTAAAAAATGTGCTATAAGAAAGTAATTTTCTTCATAGATTACCATTATGCTAAACCTAATATAATGAATAATTCGAAGATACGGTTCCAGATAAATAACATCTATAACACAAAGTAAATAATTAGTTTTAAACAATTAAAAATAATCATATCACAATAATCAATTCTGATTGCTATCTATGTCTTAATTTCAACTTTAAAAAGTACTCAAACTACAGGGTTTTGTTAAAGGAAAGAATCACCTATAAACATTAAGAAAAATCACATAGAACATGCAACGTAGGTAAAGCAGAGGGGAGCCATTAATACTAATAATAAAATTTGTTAATTTAATAAAATTAAAATGATGAAGTTTTCAGGCAAATGGATAAAATAAATGCTTTTTATGAAAAATGGAGAGGATCTTAGCAAAATGGACTAATATTATTTTACGGTATTAACATTCTCAGATGATATGACATGAGTGACTGTGAAATGGGTATGACATTATGAAAATCCTAGTGGAGACTTTCTCCTTCTAGTGAATTCTAGCACTGAAAACATTTATATCTAAACATATAGAATCCAAATTGAAAAGTGAAAAATCATAAACCTAACACTTAGAAATCATCTTGATAACTAACAATTTAACATGCACTGCGATTGAAATAATAACATTTAATACATAAAATAACTACTCTTCAATGCATTAACCTAAATGTAACAGAAAAGTAGTTAACATTTGGGACATTTTAAGTGCATCTAAACATTAAACAGTGAAATAAAGCATTGAACAAATAACTTACAATATATCCCTGGAGTAGTAGGAAAACACAGGTGCATAAGAATATATCTAGTAATAACAATATATTTATAGTTTATCTTATATGAAATTATGAAATAATACTTATTGTAATAGGGTTTGTGATAAACGGAAGACTGAATAAACAGAGATTGGTCAAATTTTATAGTTAAATATTTATATTATAACCATTAATTGAAAACGATGAACCCTTTAAGTACTGAATTTTATGAGTTAACAATCATAGTATATATACATATGTATGCAAAATACAAATGTTTTTGGGAAATACGTTTTGATACACAGTTTTACCCCTAATCCAAAATTTAAAACTAAGTATAATAAATATTAACAAGTCAATTAGATTAAGTGCGAGTAGTTTAGTTTGTTGTAACAGATGAATTTATTTAGTCATCCATTATTTTTTTAATCAAAATTAAAAAAGATTCATACATTTACTTGAAAAATGTTATTTTATTTATACTCATTATTTCAATGAAAGATAATTAGGGCAAGATATATTAGAATAAGGTTTTACTTTATAATTCATAGTTATTATAGGGGATTGTAAAATTTTATTGTTTAAATATTATTCTGAATTAGTGAAGTGGGATGAAATTCATGAAGATTCTACTAGGTTGTACGTTCGTTAAAATGACAATTTACTGATTATAAATGAATTCTTTTACACACACGTTATTAAAAAAATATTTCAGTACTTGGAAAATATATTTTACTCTATTTTTAAAAAATAGTTGTTTTTCATTTTATTAAAATAACAATTAGCTTTATTTGACTAAAAAAAGGAAAAATCAGATACAAGAATTTATGTCACATTGTTTATAAATATGAAAGTTCAACATTTTCTTAAAATTCATTAAATAAAATAAAATTTACAAAGAGTCTAAACAATGGAATGAATTTTTAAACTGCACTTTACCAGAACTGCACGTTTCATCATTACAACACTAAAATGTCATCCCTAATATATTTAATGCTATGTATTAAAAACCAATATAAATAAACGCTATCAATTTGCTGTGTATGTAAAAATAAAAATAAAAACTTTCCATCTCGACAGAGGGTCGTACATTTATTCTATGCATATGACATATACACATACAGTAAACTTATTTATCTAGATTTTTAACTTATTTGATGATTTAGAAGTTCATTCAAAATTATCTCATTTAATAAATATTTACATACCTTATAATTATGTAAAAGTCATTAATTTACTATTTTATATGTAATTTCGAGGTTTTAAGACAGTAAAACATTTTTGAAGCAAATTTAAGCACTACCGCACTCTGTAAAGCTAAACTATAACACCAAAAATAACGATTATTAATCAGAAGTACCGTTAAATAAAAACGAGAAACAAGTGATGTACCAAAAACACTCCTTTCTTAAGCTAGGAGTCTTAGTTCAAAAAATCGACACGAAGTTAAGATAGAAAAAAAAAATTGTGGTAAAAAAAGGTCTAAGTGTACATTTGTTAATAAAATTAAATGAAGTATTGGAATAACGTATGCTACAGTATTCAAAACAGGCCAATTTATTATTAATTTAAAAATTTATTAATTTTAATTTTTCTGCAAAATTATAATTAGATTATAAATATACAATTGTTTAAGAAATAGTTTAATTTACGTAATGAAATACAATGTAACAAAAAGTAGTACCATTCACTGTTATTCCAGCCCATGGTTCAATTATATTATATTTTTATACTGGTTAATTTTATTCGAACTTAAGTTAGAATATAACGATTTTATTCGTAAGAAGTAGATACAAAATTAAGGTTATTGGACCCAGCTTTAACATTTATCAAATTTATAAATTGATTATTATTTATTATTATTATGGTCAATAATTTGTTGAACAAATCATTTTTTTTTTTTACGTATATAATACGCCTATGAAGTAAATAGTCTAATGAATAAAAGTAACCTTAACGTCCCAAAATATTTCAAAAGATAGAAAACTTCTTAACGAGAGTTTTGTCAGTCAGCTATAAAAATCAATATTGATTGTATTTTGTGCTTATAAATGCTTTAATATTGACTAAATTAGTTATTACCTGGTCAATAATACATTAAAAATTGATATTCCATTTTTTGTTGGAAGAAAAGTTTGACTAGGTGAATATTATGATTTGGACTGGGAATCTTCAAGTTTAGACTGCAATTTGGGCGTTCAATTAACTAATAAGGTATGGAATGAGATAAATAAAGGTGTAGACTGAGATAAAGGTAATCATAATATTGTGTTGGGTCCTGAGTGATACCATTGAATTATTTGTTTATTTGTCATTAAAAATCTATACTAATTGATGAATAAAAGCAAGACCTCGATTAGTACAAGATATATACAATAATTGCGATATGCTAAAAATCTAAAGTGCTATGCTAAGTTAATATTTCGTTGTTTACTATAATTGTAGTTCTAGGATTAATATCGCGTTTGCTGATTTTATAGTTATATAGTTGTTTCACATACTCTAATTCTATAGTACGTGAAAAACAAGGCTCTTTATCGGTTTTTAATGCGGGTTTTATTTATTATAAAGTGGTTTAATTAATAAGTCCATGGTGTTAAATTATGTTTGCTTAGTCATAATTATTATTATTAATATAGATACTTGATGTTTAAGTTATCAGTCTCGGTTTTGTGATAGTTCGTTAATTTCTCTAACGTTAGAGGGACATCTTCGATCTGTATGACCATAGGAGAGAACCCTCATCCGAGCATATTGCTCTGAGGATCATTTATACATGTATATATTAATATTACGAATTTATATTAAATTACGTTTATTTAATTTTGAATTTCGTTATTAATATATTTTTTTTTACATTGTTTGATATTATAAACTTTTGACTAAAACGATCGAAATTTTAAAATAAAAGTATGATACACTGTCATAAAAGCAAGGAGTTTTCAGCATGGTTTGCGTTCAAATTGATAAATTATTTTTCTTTATGGTTTTAAGAATGGGGAAAAAAAAAGAAGATTTATGTACTTATAAGGAGACCTCTGGCAACAGGTTCAGGACGAAGATAGGACAGAAGAGATGAGGGTATAGTGTCAGTGTGTACACGCACCGGCTGCGTTAATTATCTTACAATGGCAGCCCTCAGAAGGCAAAGGTCACTTCTCAGGATTTCGGGGGATCAGCTTCAAGATTTGCAGCATCATAAAATCAAATAGTGGGGAAAAACAAAACTGTTTTGTGCAAAGCACAAAGGGTACTTGAACATTGAATTTGTGGAAGCGAAAATAGTTTTTATTCAGTTTTATGTTTTATTATTCATTAGATATTTATAGTTAAAAATTAATATTTATATTTTTGTGATTTGTAAAGTAAAAAAAAAGAAAGAAACGATAAGAAATAACATATTTAACAAGGATTAAAACAGGACGTACTTTATAAGGGAGTGGTTTATTAACTGTAAAAAGTAAACAAAAAAAATTTATATAAATGAAAATATGTATTGAAGATATAATCACCAAACATCTAATAAAAATGTATATATAAAAAAATTTATGGAATTTTAACTCTACTCGACTTTAAACTTTTTGAATAACATTCCTGATTGAAAAATACATAATAAATATTAAATTTTGAAATATATGGGACAGTGTAAACGAAAATTTAGTTGGTCGAGTTCTGACTCGTTTTTTCTAGCAGCATTATTGACCCACTCCGGGTAAGCAGACACTGAAAAGCTAAACACATTGAAAGCAGTGGGAATTTTGTGAGACACTCTCTATATCGGTGTTAACGCAAACTCTGAGCGAAAGTTGGTGGAACTGAATCGAAAAAATCCTACCTAAACGGTAATGATTAAAGGGTGACAAGAGGTGGCAAGTTCGAGCACATTTACAAGGCAAGTGGAAGCAAGTGTCGGTGTGAGTGTATTGCCGTGTTGTAGAAGAGACTATATTGTATAATTACCTGAGTAAACAGCTTATTGTAGCCCTGATTGTATCCTATCATATTGCGACATGGTGCTGGCTACCTGGCGGGCGCTCGGTTGCCGGGCACCGCTCTGCCCCGCTGGGTGTTCACTGCGCAGGCCCCTCTATCGATCTGATTAGAGGCCCTCTGCGTAAATTCTGAGTCCATATATCCAGGGGGGACCACGTCCTTGTAAACACCGAGCTCCTAGCTCCGTCAAAATGATAATTAACGTTGAGAAGCAGCCAATAGTCGGTCACCACGGCTTGTAGCATTTCCCGGTTGATAATTATCAATTGGTCATTCCTCTGTTCAGAAATCGATTTATTAAAAAAAAAAAAGGAGTGTAATAAACACTGTTTATTTTGATGTAACTAACCTATTATATTCCGACGTATCGGTCAACATTTAATAAGAAGTTGGTAAATTTAAGATTTGTTAGACTGCTTGAAACTGCGACAATTGTGATAAAACAATATTCGATGTATAAATATTATGTGATTAAGGGAGTTGACTTTTTTTTTTTAAATGTAAAAGAAAAGGGCAAATTTACTGGGCAGAAATTGTTAGGAAATTTTAGATTTTGTTTCCCCACTCTTAATAAGTTGTTACAGCGATACCCCTGAGTTTTTGTAATTCCAAAGAAGCAAGCAGCACTTAAAAGATAAATCATTGAATTTAGATACTCACTCGTATTTGCTTAAAGCTGTGGCATTGGTATAGGAGGCTGATGGTCACCTAATGTGCTTCGAATTATTGCATTTCGTCCCGAAAAAACCTATAGAAAATGCAAGATGATCTTACTACAAGTCTTTCTCATTGAAAATAAAATAAAATGAAAATAAAATAAAATATACTATGGGAACACTGGCTGGCAGTGACTTCCTTTTTAATCTCCTATTCGCTGATGACTAAGAACATTTGTGTGATCAATGCGTGAGATTTACCATTAGAAGTATGAGTTAATGGCAGTGTAAACATATTGCTATAGTGGTCTAAATAACTAGTGTTCTATAGCATAAGACATAAATGAAAACTGAGATATAAATAAAATAAGGGATTAGGAAATAGAAGAATAAAATAAAATTTACCAACTATATCGACACGTGACCGAACCCGGAACTACATTTTTAATTTTTAATAACGCATCACAAATTTAACAGAAAAAAAATTCATAAGATGGACAGTAACCGTATATATTAACAGTAAGCATGTATTACCATTCGTAATACACATCAAGTTTGAACGTCAAAATATGAACTTAAAAAAAGTTTGGACGTTAAATTATTAATATTTTTATTTTAAATACATAATTTAATTTAAATATTAATAATTTATAAAATTACTGTAATTGATTATTATAATAAATAAATAAATTAAGACTATTTTATTACTCCTATAAATTTATTATTTGGCTTATTTTTATAAAATTACAATTTATTACATACAAGAAAGAAAATAATAAAAACGGCAAAAACCTAAATAGCAATAGCAAAAATAAAATAAAAACATTCATTACTGTTTAAAAGAATATTAAGAAAACTGAATACTAAGTTCAAAAGGATTTTCCCAATTGCGATTACACACCTTCCCTCAATATTTCTTTCCCAGTTTCCTTGTTCGAATATCTTAATTTCAGAAATCGGGGTGAAAACCGGTGCAGTTCGTTAAGAGCCACTTTTATAATGGATTCTACACAATTCGGTGACAATTCAGGCCTGTCTAACATCTGTTTTCTTGTTTAATTGAATGAATTACAGTAATTTAAGATCATTCACATAAGTATGTTGATAGTTATTATTAATTTGAGCTGGGTTGGCAATAGGGGTGAAGTTGCCGTATATGGACTGATTCGAAAACAAGTTAGCTACAGAGGCTGCCTTCTTAACTTCCAGTAATTATTATTTTACCAACAGTGCTATAGAAGAATATTTCCAAAGGCATATGAAAACGCTTATTTTATATTAAATCATATTATGTCCATATGCAAGTGGGAAAGAAGATGTAATAAAAAACTACCTCCCTTTTAGAATAAATTAACAATTAATAAAGCTGTAGTAAGTAGAGTAAGCGTAAATTTTTCGTATACAATAAATTGACCGTGCAATAGCAGTACCACCAAGAAGTGACATAAACGAAACGAGACACATTCGAATTAAAAAGATTTAGATGTAAATTCACCATTACAGACATTTTCAGAGTGTACTTTCAATGAAATTGTTTTTTAGTTTGTCCAGAAATCAAGGAACGGAGCAGTAAAGCGTGCCCGCGCAGGGCTAAGAGGTGTACGGGACAGAATGGATCACACCAGAATAAAAAAAATATATTTAGACCAGTAATCTTAAGTCTAGGCAACGATTAAATTTAATTTAGTGTTATAAAAGTTTGTTTTAGTTGTGTTATGCCACCAATTATTTCATCAAACCATGTAAGTCCACTAATTCATGACAGGTATGTGTATTAGAGTAAGTGGTAAAAAGTAGTATGTAGTTTGTCATATTGATGAAGCAGTGTGATGTCCTTCCTTTTGAACATGGCCGTTTTTTTTTTTTAGGTGCTGTTCTTAAATTATTTAAATGCTCTATAGTTCACAGTATCTTTTTGTTTGGTTTCAACAGCTTATTGCCTCTCTAATGTCCAACGCTGCATTATCTTACTCAGGCTCAACTTCAGTATAGAGATGTAGAGATCCGATTTTCGGAGTCAGAGGAAGCTGACCCAGACTGAGATAAGGAGATCTGGACCAGGTTGGTCAACTGCAATAGGCACCCTGCAGGATTAATGCGGACCAGGAGGGTTGGACCTAACGGAAGAATGCAGAGGACAAGCTGCAGCCCGATCAGTAAGGCGATGAGCTCAGTGCTGGGCTGCACCACAGTAAAATAAAAACTTAATCCCTCCCCCCCCCAAAAAAAAATTCAATGGGACTCCCGTAACACTATTTTATATAGAATAAAAATGTTGATTTTTGGGAGCAGTGGTAAGCGCAAGCCCAGCGAACTACCCAATACTGCCGCTCCACGTATGCCAAAAATGGCTAGGAAGGAGGAAAAAAAAAGAAAAAAGAATAGTTTTTCTGATTTCGTAATGTGGCCTTTTCTTATGATGTTTTTGTAGGTTATACACTCTACATAAATGTAATCACCCGATCTAAGAAGGGCTCGATTTTGTTACGTGCAAGTAGAGATGTGGATAGATTAGGGAATCTAGAGATGTGACACTTATCTCGAATATTTCAACACAAATCCTAGTTTCCGAATATAGTTCGAAATAGTTTGTTAAGCTGAATGAATCCTTAAAATATTGTCAGGAAAGAATTTTGCTCGAAAATGATCTTGGCAGCATCGTTTGGTTAATAATGACAGACAGAACTTTTCGGTAGACCTAATATCAGGATCAGATACATGTCAAAAGTAAGAAATGGATGTCTTGGTCATATTAGTAACATATTTTCACTACCTATATAATTCTGAATCAGGTTAAAGAATAAACCATCGCTGCTTTACCTTATCTAGTAAGATCACCTTTGAGCCTCCTAACCAAGAAGGTTTTGATAAATTCTGTTCTGTAAATGATTATTTAGGATTAAAGAATAAGATGAGAGGAGCCCCCTATCAAAATAATTAGTTGACAAAATGACTTAAACATGAAATAATACACCTATGCCTTGACTTACTCAAATATAAAATCTTGTAATAGAGGGATTAATAGCGATACGTAAAAGGTTATTTTCAGCTATTCATCGGCTTCAGCGACCTTTTGGCTGAGGCCCAAAGATGGGTTCCTTTTGTTATAACTCAAACTCTTGCCAGGGGTTTCAAGCATCATTATTGAAGCGTTTTAATTATAAAAAATATTTTGTTAAAAAAATATTACAATTAAAACCGATATTATTGCTTATTATATAATATAAATCAGCACTTTGTATTAATTTATAGTGAATTTAAATTTATTAAACCAATTTCAAATAAAATTTTACAAGGATTTATAAGTTTTAATAGTAGGTATGAACTCAGTTATGTATTTATTATATGTTAGTATATTCTCATTATCTTCTTTTTATTTAAGTATTTTCTACTGTAATTGAGAGCAGTAGGTATATGGTAGTCGGAATGTTGTGTCGTGCTGCTTGCACGCCATGGTACTTGATCATGCAAAAGCGTTTCTGATGAAAATCTGTTTGGGCTTACTGATTTTTAAAGTAGATTTGTAGCATGTGGAAATTTTGTGTCCTAATTAAATAAAGAAATTATTGTATTTTATAAATAAAGTGCTATTAAATTATTAATCAATTAATTAAGCACTGATTATTTAATTTTTAAAGACTTGACAGTGAATGTATAGACTAGACAATACACCGACTATTATGCAGTCAGCAACAACTGTTATGTGCAGTTAAACTAAAAAAAGTTTTATGGTACCATCTCATAAAACCTAGCCTACTGGTTCGAAGGTATAGTTTTAGAATATAAAATATGATTTTAACTTATATCAGAACAGTTTTTAAACCCGCCTTTACAAATACAGTACTCCATAGAGCATTTTTTTATTATGCTGTGAATTCCATTCCATATCTTTCCGTTCTCTTCTAACAAAAGGATGTTTATCTAATATACCAAATTTTTGTATTTTTTGGTTGATTTTTAAAAGTTTGTTATTCAAAATGCTAATTTTTCTTCGATAACATATTATTGTCATGAAATATTATATATTTTACCTATTAAAGGCAGTAATAATAGTAATAAAGTATTTCATTCTCACCACGTTTAAAGAAAATATAAATAAATAAACAGTAGAAGAACAAGTAACAATAGAGAAAAATAATTTATTACATACACATTTACAACCAAATATGCATTTGTATATTTATATAGAATATTTCACTCAGCCTGAGAAACTGCGAACCAAATCTATTCCCTCTCCTTCCACTTCTGGAGAGAAAAGAATTATTCTAAAATCTAATTAGAACTATTAATTGGTATTATTAATTAGTGTGGTTAATAAATTATAAATATATAAACATTTGTGTCATTTTTTTATGTGGGCGAACAGTGGTAACATTACTTGTCGAATCCATACCATCTACATATTGTCATACTGGTGATATATGTAATATATCATATAGTTAATATATAATATGTAATCAGTCGGAGTTTTCTGTAAGTATATAGAAGTATTTCAATTTTTATATCTTGGTGGGTCATACAGGCTCAGTTACTAGAAAAACAGTGCAACATAAGAACATTGGTCAGGATTGGTACAAAAATGACTACTTTAGTGTTATTAAAATTTATAGTTTAGAGTAATTGTTATGTACCTGTGTTATGCCATAACGTTTTTAGTAAATACTTCCTATTCTAATCTTGCGTTATTTCTTTACCTTTCCTTTCTGGATAGGCACTTCGGCAGTGACGATTTTATTGCGTTTCCCCCTTAACGTTTCTTTTAAGTCGTTAATTCATAATTATTTCATTCGAGAAAAAAGAGGGACAATTGTGCTTCTGTATACAAAATTAATATTTATTAATATTTTGTGGCTAACAGCATTAGCCAGAAATAGTTAGTTTATTAGTCATAGTTTTCATAGTCACTTCTCTTGTAAATGTTCTATATATGACCTAAGATTAATCGAGATAAATGAAATAAAAGAATCAACATATGTACAGGTGTATGAATAAAAACATTAATTTCCACCCTTGGAACAATAAAGTATTATAACAATATAATACTGAACATGTTTTTGTATAAAGTGAAGAATAAAGAATTAAATGGTTTTGAATTATTGCTTGGTTTGATCAATATACCATAGGGCAAACTGCAAAAATTTTGAAAATGCATTTCGTATATTATTTATTAAAAATTATTCCTCTATTATTTCGGATCGCGCTATTCAACTATTAAGGTAAGGTTATAAAAATTGGAAAATAAAAAAGGAATGGTTATAAAAATTAGGTTACCTTAACGTTTTTGATTTAATATCGGGATAGAATTTTGAAAAATTTCTAATTCCTTTCTAACCCACCATCATCTTGGAAAACTGTAACATTTTAGACTTGTTTTTTTCCACGTATCTCCGAAAGTATAGTTCTTACAGAAGATATATAGAGTATTGGAAGATTATTGATTGACCGTGTGTATAGATGAATGGAATATGGTCCGGGTGCGGTAAAAAAAAACTCAAATAGTAGATACTTATATATTTTAATAAAATAAAATAGTATAAGTATCTACTATTTGAGTTTTTTTGACCGCACCCGGACCATATTCCATTCATATATAGAGTATTCTTTTCTGTTATATGAATTTGTTAGACCAAAAAGAAATCTGTAGCTTTAATACTTCCCGAGATTTATTTAGCTATACTTCTTGGTTAAGTTTATACAGTAATACTTATTTTTTAATTGAATGATTTTTTCTAAAAAACATGAAACTTTTTTCTTGATGAGATTTTAAAAAAGAAAGGGTGAAAGAAATTTCTTTAAAGAATTGAGGAAAAAAATGATCGGAATGAGGATGTAGAAGATGATTGGTAATAATGTTGCAAATAGAAGTACGGAATAACTATTTTTTGTCATTAGAATGGTGAATAAGGAGGTCATTGTGAATGCATTCTAGATCGGTTATAAATTCTGGGATGGTTTTTAATGATAGAGTTGGGGCTAGACAAATTTGGACCTCTTGATGAATGAAATATTGTGGACCCATTTGTCTTTTTTGAAAAATTTTAGGAGCTAGCAATATTTTATAAATGTTATTAAATTTTGAGAAGAGTAGTTGTTTTTCTGTAAACGGGTAGATGTAAAAATGGTGGAGATAGTGGTACAACGATTGTTGAAGTGTATGTCGCTCATATTGGTT
Source organism: Halyomorpha halys (assembly GCF_000696795.3). NCBI lineage: Eukaryota > Metazoa > Arthropoda > Insecta > Hemiptera > Pentatomidae > Halyomorpha > Halyomorpha halys. Next base: position 164,227 of record NW_027116144.1, read on the forward strand.
TTAAGGACATGGGTCGGAAATGAAATTTTAGATTTTTCCAATAATTTCTCGAATTTTTTAGTTAAGGAGAGATTTTTGGAATTTGAAGGAAACGAAAAATAACTTAGAATTAAGATGTTTGGATACAGCAATGTGGTTAAGGGAATTATTGATGGATTTAGGAAAAAGTACAGAATGGAATTAATAATATTAAAGGGATGAAAGAAGTGGAAAATAAAATGTATATATAGGTAATTGAATAAGTAGGTAAAATAACATAATTACGGAAATAAAATAAAAAATTGAAGTTATATAATGCAAAGAAATATGAATATGTTTATTAAAATTATGGAAAGAAAAAATATGCAACAAGTGAAATACGTAACCATAATATTAGATGAAGAAGCAAAATATGAAGTTAAGTTTAACAAAAGAAGTAAATAGAAAAAAAAATTGAAAACAACAATAATAATATATGATGAACATAAATAATAACGTAGGTAAGGAAAATTAAGAAAATAATAGAAAAGGAGGGGAGGAGGGTAAAATTAAGATAGGAAAAAAAAGAGGATAAAACTAACCTGTTAGCTTGAAATCTTACCGCCAAGTGGGTTCAGACTCAGAATTAAAAAATATGTTATGGAGATGAAGTATCTTTTTAGAGAGCGTTACAATTGGGGGAAATATTCAGAAGAGGAAAGCGTGTGAGAGGGTGACGACAAATGGTTTTAGAAAATATTAAAAATATATATACGTTACAAGGAAGATAACAAAGTGTCATAACTATTTAACAACAGATAAAAAGAGGAAATGTATAAGAGGGTGACGAGAAATGTGTTAGAAAAATTTTAAAAAGTGAAATAATACGTTACAAAGTGAGCGGAAAAATAAAAGATAAAAATTAAATCAATAAAAATAAAAATTCCTTTTTTTAATGAACTAACTATTCGCGAATATGTTAATGATAAATTGTGCTTGTCGGTTATTAAATTGACGGAAGAAGGTTCTAGGTTGATATAGAATCTGAAAGCTTCAGAAGCTTCCAGAGATGAGCCTTTTGTCATGGTTATGAACTGTAGCTGGTATAGACGTCAAAATCGAAGGAATGATCCGAAAGTTTTGAGGCAGAATGATTATATGAGGAAACAGAATATTTGTGTTGTTTGATAAGGTCTTTTAAGAGGCTTTTGGTTACGTCGATGCAGAATTAAAACTAGGGGTGGAGCAAGGGATGCGGTATACGATATGTGATCGGTATAGAAGAGTGTAATTTAAGTGTACAATTTAATGAAAGTATTAAGTCTAAGGCTGAATGTATAGAGTGACTTTAAATTTGAAAAAAGAAGAAACGGTTGGGTTGGGTCCGTTTATGTTTTCACAAATTAGAGGGAAATATTTTCTATATTAAATAAGTTTTTTTTAAAATTATTTATTTAATGTAATTTACAACTGTACAAAATAATACAATAGGTAAATATGTAGTATGTTACATATACACTTGAAAATCTTGGGAAGGAACCTCTCATTGGTGGTACTTCAAACATTAATTTAAATTGGAAGGTTCCGTGGCCATTATTGGGATTATCAGGGATTGTTAAGGATGAAAGATTAAGAATTAATGGGTCAGGATGGTTAAGGAGTTTGGAATGAAAAGACTGTTTTGGGTCAAATCTGCAACGAATGGGATGTTAAGGTCTTTGTGAATGAGTTTATTTGTGACGTAATATATTAAATAAGTAAATAACTTAATACTAAAAATTCATGTGATATTTACCAAGATTTAATATAGTTGTGATATTAATTCACATCATCATAATAATTGATAATTCTGTTTTAATTTAATATATTTTTCGAAAAAAATATGTAAAGTTCAAGTTTTAAGTTGTTTATTGCTCACTAGCTACTAATTGGTGAATCCTGTGACAAAGTTTGGCGTAATAACATTTGTAGTAAAGATAAATATCACATTGATTACCAAACTAAATGTTTATAAGATTTTAGGTGATCATTTATTTTTGGTGCCTATTTATTAAAAAAAATTACATCATGAATGATAAATTATCTATGTATTATTACAATAGAATTTTCATGCTACCATACGTTTATTATCAGAAAAGGTCCTGAAGCATGTTTCTCTTTGTTTCGGATCCCATTTGGCACAGATTAACATCCCATTACCTCCGAATCAATACCTCTATACCTCAGCAGTTTATCGATCACGTCAATTGGAGCCCAAACGCCCCCTTTTTAATCCTGTTGTACAAAATGTATGCATTGCATTTTCACAGTTCTATCTGTTACAATTTTTGTTTAGAAATAAAAAGCGCAAAGCTTTCTTCATCCTCAAACAAGTACATGAAATACATTGACATTGGTGATGGATCCTTCTCTGCTTGCTTAGGGAATAGTCATGAAAGAGCATGCATCCAACCCAATCACAATGGGACTTTTTCGTTGCTCAAGCATCTTTACACTTGTAGATAACTCCTCCTGGAATGTAGTTAAGGGGCATCTGGAGTTAGTGGGAATCTAGAAAGGCTGAATTCAGTTTTAGATGTAGCTTTGACGAACAGTGGTACGGCAGTTTCGTCAAGATTTTGAGTTAAAAATCACTCACATACAATGGAACAATTACTTTTTTCCGACTTCTGCAACATGCAGCATTGTTGCTTTAGTATTAAGGAATAATATTGCTTCATTCTGGATCATGGATATTTTTCAAATACGTTGATGAATTTGTTTCTATCTTTTATTGTTTTTATTCTTTATCTCAGAAAAGTAAACGGAAAAAAACCTCATGATACCCCTACAACCCACTAAATATCAGGGAATCAGCACTTTGTAAAGAAGTACTATTTCTAGACCAACGGTTGTGCAGGTAGGTGATTTGGTCAGAATTTAAAGGCACTCGCTTTTTTTGGGTGTGCTCCAGGAGGGTTTTTCAATACCAAGATCGGTTCGCAGCAAATAAAACAGAATAAATAATTACTTGCTACAGCCGAACGCAAACTCAGCCCGGAAATAAGAAGCAAGAGACTAACTGAGCTATCCAGCTCCCAATCTATAAAAAAAAAAAAAACGAACATAAAAAAGTTAAGAGATAAACACAATTTTGTGACTAGTTAGGACAATTTGATTAAACTAATTTTAATTGGATAAAATTTTCTTTGTGCAGTTTTCTTTGGATCTATGTGATTCTGAGCCATTAAATTTAAAATATTGGTAAACGTGTTTTTCTATTTTTCTTCCCATCATTGTGTTTTTTTACAGTTGTAGAGCAAAGACTGCTCAAACAATTGTGATAGAACATCCAAGCCTTCTACTTTGAGCCCTTTAACTTTTCATAAATATCATAAAAGTCCGAGAAAATATTGTTATTCTATGTTAATTTATATTGGTTATTATAGTTAATTTCTCAGTACTCAGTAGGTAATAATTTTATATGAATCGGTAGTTTGATAAACCCCGTAACTTATTTGGAGAATGTTTAAAATTTGACGGGTTTCAACCAGATTGGTGTGTGTTGAAAGCATAATCACTTATATAAGAGCATAAGTGCCAGGCAGTTTTGGTTTAATAATAGTTGCAGGATACCATGTAGTTGATAAAACCTTTAATTCAGTGACTCCAGGGATTTCCCTTCTCACTGGAGCATTGAGGCTCTTTCTGCAACTCGGTTCAAGTCCCGTTGAAGATTTTATAGGAACTGATTTGGTATCGAGAAATGCATTTTAAAATTTCAATTCTTGCCTCTGCCATTATCTTTGTAACTTTTTAATGTTTTTAGTCTTGAAACTAAGCAATATTATAATATTTTCAAGGGGTGTATAATAAATTATTTTTGTATTTATTGACATTTACAACTATATATGAAATACAACAAGCAAATTTGAAGTAAGATCACAATGATATGATACAGCATGTAGAGAAACTACCCAGTAGTAGAACTCTAAAAACATTTTGCAATATAAAGTCACGGAAGGCAATCTTTTCAGGCGCCTCAGAGGATTGCCAGGAATGGAAGAGGAAGCAAGGTTAGAAACTAGTGGGTTTGGGTGGTTAGGGAGTTTATTATGGAAGGAATAATATCGGGTTCGGGCTAGATCGGTTACATAAGAAACATTTAGGTCTTTATGGATGGTTTTATTAGTAACAAAATAAGGAGCATTGAGGATTTTGCGAAGGATTTTGGATTGTAAAGATTGGATACGAGAGGAATTCGAAGGTTTAGTAGAGCCCCTAAACTCAACTACGTATGTCCAGATGGGCCTTATTATTGTCATGTAGATCAGTCTTTTGTAATGAGTTGGAAGTTTAGACCGTTTGTCTAGTAAGTGCCGTAGAAGTCGGAAGCGACGTGCAGTTTCCTGTCTTTTCAGTCTGGTGTGAGGATTCCAGGTTAGTGGTTTGTCAAGGTGTAGTCCAAGGTAGCGGATCTGTTCTACAGGGGTACGAGCCACATTATTAAAGTATACTGTAGGGCAGTCGGTAGGTTTACGACGAAGAGTAAAGGTGATTTGATGGGATTTGTTGAGATTTATTTTTATTCTCCAATTTCGACATCATTCTTCGAGGGTTGTGATATGGGAATGGAGAGTTTGGGATGCAATCAAAGGGTTATCATTAACTGTGAGCACACATGTGTCATCACCATTAAGGATAGTGTTAGGAGTTTTTGGGATGTCAGCTGTATAGACGGTGTAGAGGATGGGACCGAGGATACTACCTTGAGGAACACCAGCGGATTGAAAATATAGGAATGAATAGGAACCATTGTGGTTTACTTGGAATAATCTATTAGTAAGAAAGGAACGGATGATGAGAAAATATGTAGGAGGTAGGAATTTACGGAGTTTGTAAAGCAGTACCGGGTGCCAGACTTGATCAAAAGCCTGCTTTATCTCGAAAAAGACTCCCGCGCAGTACATTCCGCGTTCCTAAGAAGACGAGACAACGTCCACCACACGATGACATTGCTGGATAGTGGAGTAGGATGTTCAGAATCCAAACTGGTGATCTGGGATTATATTATTGGAATATAGGATGGGGTATGGGCGTTTCAAAATAAGTTTTTCGAGGATTTTTCCCATGATCGGTAATAGAGAGATGGAACGGTAAGAGGATGGGTGTTCTGGCGGCTTTATATATTAAAATAAAATTCGTGGAAGGTCATAAGGCCATGTTCAGAAACAAAACATGAGATAGACATTTAGCGGTTCGGTTTAATTTAATGCTCAACTCAGCAATAATAAAACAACTAGAATTGGCAACATTTCGATCATCAAGCTAATAAACGCATTTACTACCATACGTAATTATTATCTTTCTTATTTTCATATGTGTAAGTTGATTAGTTTTTGGAATCCTATCAATCTAATTCAAATAATAGTTTAATTGATTACGTAATAGATTCATAGTCGGCCGAATTTTAATTATTTGTCATTTTTGGTTTCTATGAACGATTACGATTTAGTCTGTACTGTTTGCTGTATTCTGAAGATCGGGTCTTGGTTGCTACTGGATTTTCTTACATCATCGATTCGTTTGAATCATATGAAAGTTAATTCTTTAAATATATGATATGTCATTGAACCCTGACCACTCTGTGTTAGTTTTTCAAAAATGATGCTTCTGGAATATTTCAGACGATAGTTTGAAATATGAATGTATAGACTAATAAGTTAAATAAAAGAAAATAAACTTTAATATAAATTCATGATTAAGATTTATGTAGTTATTAACTGTAAACATTAGCATCGTTATATTAAAAACGTCAGTCTTAAATTCATGCTGTATGAGTAGGAAAAGAAGGCCATGCTGTTCCGTGATCTATAATTAGGCAAAGGCCAGAACGCGGACCCCTATTTCAGTTTGCATTTCGTAATTTTTTTTTTCAGCCGTCAATTAAAACTAAATTTTACAATAAAACACAATTGTTTTATCTGCAAATTTACTTTGGCAGACTATTGTCATATCACAATAGTTTTATGATTGACTGCGTAAATCATTCATCCCACTAATCGTTTATATTTACAATTAAGAATAAACTTTAAATCTTGAGGAAAATATATACAATCAATCTCAGTGTACGTATCATTTTAATAAAATAACTTATACTAGGACGTAAATGAATTAAAACCCAGTTCTAAACGTTTATTTTACTTATTTATGTCAATTTTCGTCGTTGGTATTACAAAAAAACGTACAACCAGCTAAACAGTTGAATTGATAAAAAAAAAAAATGATGTCAGGGGTAATGTTGTAACCATAAATATGTTGATTTCAGCAACTTAGATAACAGAGATATAAGATGTGAGATATCTTTTACGAAGTCCAACATGTATCGAGAGATGCCTGTTTGGTTCTAGTTTATATCACTCTGTGAAAGCTTGCCATTGTAGGATTCCAAGCATCTCAGTAAGAAGCTTGGTTACAAAGTTTTCTTTTTATTTAAATGGAATATGGTCCGGGTGCGGTAAAAAAAAACTCAAATAGAAGATAATTATACTATTTTATTGAGCCAACGTTTCGCCCCACGTTGCAGGGCTTCGTCTGGGCTGTTTTGACGAAGCCCTGCAACGTGGGGCGAAACGTTGGCTCAATAAAATAGTATAATTATCTACTATTTGAGTCTTTTTTTACCGCACCCGGACCATATTTCATTCATCTATACACACGGTCAATCAATAATGTTCCAGTTTTTCTTTTTATTGTGTGTTTGATATGTTCCATAGATTGTAACGTAGACTGGAGTTAATTAGTAACATCTAATAGCTTTAGGACAGTCTATAGAACGTCCTCAGTAAGGAAAATAACCGCTATGTAACTATGATACTATCATTTGAGTATTTTCAATTCAAAATAAAAACAAAAAGGGTCACATTGGAGCAAGGTTAGACGGAGACGCCTTATTTAAAACCCCGACATAAACGATGTCAGTCGTTTCAGAAAAGTGTTACCACATATATATAGAGGAATTATCATGGATACCTTAATATACGGAACGTGGTACAGGTACAGCGAATATACAAGGTACATGAACGTCTCGTAAGTATTAAAAGTATTAAAGTGTGTTTTTCACTACCTCGCTGTTTCCGACATACAGGGTACTGCAGCCAAGAGGTAGTGTGCTGGGGTTGGCATGACATTGCTGCCAATAATGTCATCATTGTCAATGATCATCATTACCAAAATCATTTTTTTATTATATAAAACATTAGGATTTTTTATTTAGTTTTTGGAATGATATATATATATATATATAGGATTGGTTTAGCGCGGTTGCGCTCCTTAATGCTAGGGTTAAACATTTCCTTCTGGATTCCTATGGAATATCAAGCCTTCCTGATCCGCATCTGTTCGGCAGCCTCCAGACCTAATCTAGCCTTCCTGTTATCAAAATGGCTCTTCTTCTCCTTCGACTTTCTATTGTGAAATGGGTTGGATCGGTCACCTCCTTCTACCAGACGATGAAATACCGACTTGTTGAGGCTGAAGATACTGGTGTTCTCCAACAACCTGGCTCGGTATAGTTCCATAGCGGGATAGTCTATTCGTATGCTATCTATGCTCTGCAACATCTGGGACCCCATAGGTGGGGTATCGAGGTGCGGTGTTCTTGACCTTCAGCAGAACGTTCTTCATGTCCTAGAAAAAATCTTTGAACGTTTTAAAGAGTAATGGAAGATGGAGATAAAATTCATGATGTGGTTCCCACCAAGAATGTTCTGCTGGGCTGAAGAGAAGTTGAAATTGAGTTCATACTATAACGCTTATAGTTACTTTATTAATTAGTAATTTATTGTTCTTTTGGAATAATTTTTCAATTAAACGAGTGCGCTGTTAAAAATTAGTTAACTTTTCACTGATTGATTAATGAGAAGATTACCTGACTTAATTATTACATGATGATTTTTAATTATGATTCCCATTTATTGTGATTCTGTTCGAAAATCTACTGAGATAATCGATTATAATTTAATTAACTGAACAATAACTAGGTTATGAATGTTTTATGGATCCTTGAAAGAGCACCCTTGGCCTGAGGCCAATGAGGGATGTCAATTGCGTATGAGGCGACCTAAACACGTTATACATTTGGCCTTATCGGTTTTCCTGACACACTGGACAGTTTCCAAACACTGCACTCCCTAGGAATGGCCAGTCTGCTAATGACACTGGCTCTTGATTTTTAAATGGTCATGTATGTGTACTATGGTGACCTAACCTTAATGTTAATATTTTCATTTTATGTAGTTTAATATAGACGTATTGGAAAATTTTATGGTCGATGAACCGGTAGAATAAAATTGAACAGAACGTGCTTTCAGGAAATGATTTTCTACTAATATTTTATTAAGAGAAGTGTTTAGAATATGAAATATGGCAATATAAAAATATATGCAAAAAGAAATTCAAACTTGAGTTATTATACATCGACTGACTAACCAAAATACTCTAATATTGGGCCATTGTTAAAACGAAGTGAATCAAGAGATATAAATGATATAATAACATAATTCTAATTTATGAGGAATATCGAATAGAAAACATGGATGAACCAAAAGGAACTTAATCTGTACACCTTTTTTAAAATTGTTGTTATTTTACATTTTTAAATTTTAGAATCGGTAAATCTAGGTATGATCGTAAATTATTGTATTTAATTAGTTTTCTATTTAATGAGTAAAAATAAATACAATTGTGATTTGTTGATATGCACTTCACAATTATTTTTACTTTGTTAAACATACGCCTATATCAAGAGATACGGTTACAGGATAAAGATTTAATATGTCTTTATACATAAAGTACTACAGTACGAATTCGTTTATTCCATATCATTTCATTGAATTTATTGGTAAAGAGCCCCAAATTTAGTTATATTTCAAACAAGCTCAATATAAAACACTTGCTCTGCATCAAAGTTTGTTTTATTACATCATTCTAGTATAGTTACTTTCCATTGAGCAGTCATTTTTAATGGAAAGGAACTATACTTAAAAAAATTTACCACAACTTCCAGAAGGCGGTTTAAACCCGGTTAACTCAATTTTTAGGTAATTCGACTTACCTAGTTTTACACTACTACCACAGAATTAACATATTTTGTCTCGTTTTCACTTAAAAAAAAAAAGGTTTCCTTTGGTAATGTATCACGCCAATCGATTTGTGAGGTCCAAATACTAGTCACTCTAAATGTTAAAACAAAATCCAGCGGCATACAGACTGTCGAAAATTGCTCGTAATAAATTGAAAAACTAACTATATTTAGTTTAATCTTGAAATTTCAGGCTAATAGCTTTGTTATTTTTTATCTAATATTAAAATATAACTTAAAATTAACAGCATCAAAATTGCAAAATAAGCTGTAAATAGGAATGTTAGCATAATGTAAACATATTTAAAATTATATAAAATAAGATATTGAAAAACATATCACTAATAATAAATAATAAAAAAACCTTAAAGATTGAGTAAACATATTAATAAGTACCTTAGTGTAACCTTTTCATAAATCTCCATATAATATTAAAAATTGAACAACTTTCCTACATATGGCGGCAGGGTGAAATATGTTGTCCCTAATTTCCTATTGAGGATGGGAATAGAGAAATTCAATATTTATTTTCGCAAATACGACGTAAGCCACGTTATCTTAAGAGAAGGAACCTATTGTTTATAGACAAGCTTTCAATAGCTATTCCAGAGATTGGATTTTCTGAGATGGAACCTCTAATGTTTCTACAATCGACTTTATTTTAGCATCGTGAATGAATTTCTATGAACAATAAAGGCAATTAAAAAGATATAGTAATATAATAGAAAATACAAAATTAGGGAGGTATTTATTTTTGAGATTTAAATCGGATTGTGATCGGATCAGAACTATATTGAAATTGTTTACTTTCATAAGATTACATGTTTACTTCTGGATTTTCAAGAAATAATTGAGAACTATCAGGGTCCTGTTTCAAAATGAAAGTCAATAGTATTAGTCCATAAATACAAGTACACAAACTATAAGCTCTAATACATTTTATTTCATCATAGGGACGACTATCAGTGATATTGCATGAGCTAAAAAGTAAAAAATTATCTGGCAGAATCGTACGACAGTGAAATTGTACCAAATACAAAAACAAGATTAATAGTATTAGTTTGTACTTTATTATGAAACAGAGCCCAGATGTCATTTTTAACTATGAACTATTTTTTGAAAAAAATTTAAATTGATAAAAATGTCATAAAATGTTTCTATTATGCATGAACAAATGTATAAAAACATTTCAAACATAAAAAAACCTATCTCTGCTGATGATGTAATTATTATCTTTCTTTTTTTTTTTTTATAATTAATAAAACTATTAGTTCAAATTTAAAAAAATAAAGAGTACTACTTGAAAATATTAATGGAATAAGATTACTTGAAGAAAAAATGTATTCACAAATGAAAAACGATGGAATATTTAAACGTATCTAACATAACATTAGTTTAAAATTGTTAAAAAATCATTAAATCTTCCTAGTAAGCATGGACATGTATATAAAACATTAAAACCTATCCCTACAGATGCTACCTCTTGAACCTATGATAATTCTATTTCTTTGTATTTAGCTGATTTTTGTTTAATTGTTAATTATTAATTAGACAAAACCGACAAGATCCTTATCATCGTTCAGTTAACAAAAAATAAAAGCAGACAATAAAGAAAATACATATTTTATTCAATTTTGATGTTTATTTGATAGGTATCTTTTATTCATTCAAGGTTAACGAATCTTATATTGTTAATGATCTAGTTTTTGTATATGAACTCAAACGGTTGAATAGAATCTAGGGTTACAACCATGACAACAAATAACATCATCGTCATTTTTCTATTAAACTAGTTAAGGTTTGACCCCCCAGGTTTGCCTGAGGCTTCGTTACTTCACATTAGAATTTCTACTGATTCGAGACAAGAAAATAAACAAATTAAAAAAAATTAAGTTGGTGATTGATGATTGATATTTTATAATTTACAACAATAATATTGATAATTAACAACAAGCAGTGCAACTTTACTAGTCATGTTACCATTAGTGGAATTATAACAAGGTACTTTACAATTTTTTACAACTTAATTCACCAGTATGAATGTCACTTGTTAATAAATATATTCATCACTATTAACTGCCAAAAAAATAATCAAAATATCAACAGTTCCAGCCAGAAATATAAAAGGAAAATGAAAAGCAAACCAATGAAAGCAAATAACTTTAAAAAATGAAAAGTTATTGTTAGGAAGAGGTCAAAGACTTCTATGGAACTAGGATCTATTCCATTCAATATTAATTTGTTTATGTTTGCTCATTGGGGTTTTACACTATTTGCTAGTTCAAATCAGTCAAGTGTTTTCGAATTGTTCATTGCAATTCTAACCTAACTGAAACTATATCCAGTCTTGAAAATGATCTTAAATACCTCAAACAATGGTTAACAGTTTTATATTAAGATGAAAAAATTATGGATCTCTATTAAATATATGTTTTACATTGAATAATTTCCATAAACGGCGAAAAAATTTAATTCTAAAATGATTTTATATACAATAAATATAATATACACAATAAAATAATGAAGTAAATCTAATTTTCAGTTTTTTTTACACGAAAGTGCAATAATAACAAATATTATTTTAGTTGCACAAACTGATTGTTATTTAACTCTTTGTACCGGAAAATTAATAGAACTAAGAATGTGAAGGTTAAATTGTGAGTTAGTAAAACTAAAGAGGGATAATTTTATTTTTCAATTTTTGCAATAATTGATTTTTACTCCTACTGCACTTATCTGATCACTTTTATGATTATTAACTCATTTTGTTATAAGATTGTAATTTGAATAAACCAAAATTCATAATCAATTCTGCTTGTAATTTAAAAATCATAAACATTTTTTTTTTCAATTTAAAAAAACTGTGGAGCTCTCTTCGATTGCTCAGTAACATTGTAGTATCCCAATACTTGGAACCCGGACAACAGGATTGCTAAAAGAATGAGTAGAGAACTCCAAGAACTCACCTTCCTCCCGAAGGGGCGGAACTCCTTCTTGGCCGGCCTACGGAACGCCATCTCTTATCTACCCATAGCCGTTGGTCCACACTGATGGTCGCTCCGGGTCACCGCACGCACGGGCACACGCCGCCGCCACAAGCTGTTCCGGACTAAGGCCAGAAATAGTCAGCTCTCTCTCCCACCAGTTTGACGCACACGTTTTGGCCGCCCAAGGTATTTACACTAAAACCGGGTACGCCCATCCTTTGCCAAAAGATGGAGATGGGAGACGATCTGCGCTTATCTCCCAACTGTTACATTGCTTCCGTTGGACAGTTTCCAATTATACAAAACTATTTTATTTACTTCTTTCACAAAACTTCCCCACTATTCGACCCGAACCTACATAACAATAATCATAATGACAAAGCCTTTCTGCGTGTGCCAGCCATCTCGACACAATAATACTAAGTAGGAGAGAATTTGTCCAATGAGTCATAACGGGCCACCATTCTTTCTTGATTTTGTCTGATAATAAATCTTAATAACTGAACAAATGTATAAAATTGTTGAAGTTCTATAGGCATTTACATGAGAAAAATTGAAGGAAAAGTGGAAAGTTGGAGAAACATTCAGACATCCCAGTACTATCTGCGAGCTGCAACTGAACCTTTCTTGCACTAATTTAACAATAAATTGAATTTAAATCGACAACAACTGTATAGCATAATAAATTTAAACTGTCTCACTGATACCTTCTCCAATTACAATATCATTATAAAACAGAAACAGCTAAGAAGTTAAGTCTGAAAGTTCGGCCAATGTCGTCACTATAACCCAATATTTCATGAATTAAAAATGTCCAGAGGTTTCTCCTTCTTGTAAGTTAAACCGAATCCTAAATCAAGGAGGCCTGCACTAATCCTATCGAACTTCTTAATCAACATTCCTATTAATTCCCAGATGTTTACCCACCGGTTCAGCATTGATTACATTTTTAGTAATTTATTTCTCATTAAAAAAAATTTAACTCCTATAATTGTCGAATATGTACATGTATGCGTAATCATTTCCAATTCAGGCGAAGTTTGATTGCCTAGCAAGTTTCACAGGTCAGGCAGGCTACAATTAGGGAAAGTCAACTGACATTTTTAAGAATTATTTTTATAATTTATTCTTGTTCCGGTTTTGATTTAAAAATAAAAATAAGGAATAGCAAATATGGAGTGAAATTGATTTATATTGACCCCAGAAATGCCAAAAAGTGAACTTCCACATATTGTTATTTTTGTCCGATAAAGAAATGTTTCATTAGATTAATGTTGTATTATATTGATTCTTTGAGAGTGGTTTATTTTATTATTAGCACAAACACACTTGATCCAATTTTAATCTCAACATTTATTTCCAAAATTCTCCAATGTTTCGGCCCTCAGGCCATTTTCAAGGAGACATACTTAAATATTGATGTCATATATTCTTTAAAATGTTTCTTGCAGGCTAATTTCCCACGCCATGTAAAACTTTTCATAATCTAAACTTAAAACTATTTCACATAAATTATTGTCTCTATTTAATCTTACTAACATCATTCATTTGTTAAAAGTAGGTTCAGTTGTGAATATGTTAGTAAGATTAAATAGAAACAATAATTTATGTGAAAAAGTTTTAATTTTAGATTATAAAAAGTTTTATACGACATGGGAAATTAGTCTGCAAGAAACATTTTAAAGAATACATGACATCAATATTTAAGGTTGTCTCCTTGAAAATAGCCTGAGGGCCAAAACGTTGGAGAATTTTTGAAATAAATGTTGAAAGTAAATCAAGTGTGTTTGTGTTAATAATGAAATGATTCATGTCAGAAGAAATGTTTCTCAATTTTACTTAATTGATGCTATTTTAGGGGAAAAATAAAAAATAAAATTATAAAAAGTTAAATACAAATGACTCGTCTATAGTTATGATTTGATTGTTCAAATCGAAGTCATAGGACTTCTTTGTCGAAACCAAATTGATACCCTTAATTTTTCAAAAGTGCTACTAAAGATTGAAATATTTGAGGGAATGTGTTGTTTCATGAATTTTATATATTGAATATTGAATAAATTCATTCAGTATTTTTTACAGGACCCAGAATAATTGGGTTACTATATGTAATATAATATAGTATATTGTTACTATATGACATGTATATATATATTACATATAGTGTAAATGTTTTTTGAATTGAGAGAATTCGTTAACACCACTCTTGTACTTAAAATTGAGCAACGTAGTGATAACAGAAGACGTTTTTTCCCTCGATGGAGGTTTCATAAAAACAAAGTCATCTTGTTCCATGAAAATATGGATGTTGAAGATTCATACGTAATAAACTGTCTCTATCTAAAATTGAAATAAAAATATCACGGTAGCACAGACGTTTTAATCGATGCATCGAAAACTAAATCTTAAATTTTTATTTTATTTTTAGATGAATATTACAATATTCAATAAGTAATAGTAATGTAATAAAGTATATATGTGTGTGTGTGTGTCTGTGTCTGAAAACAAATAAATAAATGATAATAA
>NW_027116144.1:178868-192885 GCF_000696795.3 Halyomorpha halys
ATATATATGTATAATGGAAAAAGAAATAAAATTTCAAACTAAATGTAATACCAAAATAAAAATAATGATTACACCCATAACGATATGTACAGTATTTACACACTCGGCTTAAGGGTCTCTGAGCCCCGTTCTATTCCAAAGGCGCGAGGGGTAAAGCAAGGGTCTTCCAGATACATGACTCTTATATAAATATATGATATATACTTTTCCTTATTGACACTTACAACTGTACATAATACATCCAGTAAATCTGATATAAGATCATAATGATCATTCTAATAATGATAAATCAAATAAGAAAAATCTTTGAAATGATTAAAATTCAGTTAGATCAATTTCAGGTCAGCAACATATAATAAAAATTATAATCTGTTATTTTAAAAAATAATAACTTATATTCTGCCCAACTAAAATGACCTAACTGAATTTTAATTATTATTTTGAAAATGTAGAATTTAATATTTTTGTTTGTACCTGGAAGCTTTTTGTCATTTTCAAACACATGGGTAATATTTACCCTCTGAACGAAGCGGGTGGGTTATTTTAAGTCAGTGCATCAGATGAAAGACGTCACAGCCTTCAGGGTCCTGTTTCATGATAAAGTACAAAGTAATACACTAGTCTTGTAGTTTGTACTGGGTAAAATGTAACTAACGTTTACAATGTATATTTTATAAATTATGCAATATCACTATTAGTCGCCCCCATCATGAAACATTAAGTATTAGTGCTTGTACTTTGTGGTTTGTATACTTGTGTTTTTGGACTAATATTATTAGCCTTCACCATGAAACAGGGTCCAGATATTTGAAATAAATAAAGAAAGAATTGTAATTATGCAGATTGGAGAATTCAACTAAGAAAGGCAGTATTGTTGTCATTAATTATTTATGCTTTAATATGGTATGTGATTTTATTTATTTTCTGATCAGTTAATATTGAGAGCTGCAACTATTTATTCCATAATTAGCAATAGAATCCAATAATATTAGTTATTGATATGTATTATATTGCTTGCTGGGAATGTTTTTTAATTAAATTAATTTTATAACATAATAATAAAATTAATAAATCAAGTATACTATTCCTAAATTAAGTTATTCAAAATTATTAATAACGTATTATAGAGGGATAAATATAAATCACCTGCATAACTAAATTGTTTACCAAGTTGTAAACAGCGAAGCTGCGAAGCATTGTTACCAGAAAACATAAATAACAACGAAATGCTAATCAGAGACTAAGTGTATGGCCATATATAAAAGATTTAAAGAAAATAACATAAATATAAACATTATTATTCTATAAACTTGAACGATCAACATGTTGAGTGGTTTATGATATCCTTGAATTTCTATAGTCAGCACTTAGCACTCCGCAAACCTGTTTCCTGTTGCTTCCTAGGTGACCTTTTATTGTTTCTAGATTTATTTATTTTTTATATTTTGGGTGGTTCTCAGATTAGGAAATTTTTTTTCATAATAGAATCTTCACTTAATTGTAAATAAAATCCCCAAGTACATACATCGTTTAACGTTTGGTCGAGAATAACATTAATCTTTCGTTAAAAATTTATGTTTTAATACTATTTTAAGATTTAAGAATTAGAAACCAAGTGTGATTGAGCAAAAGATCATCTGCACGAATTGGGGTCCTCTACGTACAAGAAAATATGAATAGCCATTTAAAAAAATATTTCTAATTATAATGTTAGTAAAAAAATAGAGGTTAATACTTTTTTTTTAAGATTAGATTAGTAAACAGGAACTTATTGAGTGCTACATTCATGCTTTGAAAATATTTTAATGAATATACACCGAAGCATTGTGGAACTGTGTCGTGAACGGTCCCTGTATCACACTGTTCTGCTACATCTGCGGGGGTAGAGTGGTGCAATGTTAATCAGGGCCCTGTTTGAAACTCATCATCAGAATAACTAACTTAAAAATTATATCAGGATAACTGTAAATACCATAATTAAAAATTACCAAAAAGCAACATCAATTCACTTAAAATTTAAAATAGATTCAAATATCCGAAAGAGAACAATGTTGAAATCGGGAATCCCAAAACTGTCACATCGATAGACTTCTAGATTCATGTTGAAGATGGGTGGGCAATTGTCGCTGGATTTCAAGGTCAGAGATAGCTTAGCCAAGCAGGTCTATTATCTCCCACACAATTTGATAATTTCTTAGAGTATCCGGTAAGAGAAATCTGGATAATAAGGGAATAACGGTATCTTAGTGTCATGATATTTATAACAGGTTGATACATGATCTGGCTAATGCACACGATATCGTAATAAAGGTAAGACATAAAACAGCGTGGACTGGTGCTTTTGAAAAATTCGGGGAAAGAATAGGAATCCATGTGGCCCCGATGGTTAGATCCAGACCCAAAAGATCTGGTGGAGGACTGCGCTTGACCAGATGTTGGGCATCTTGAAGGTATTAGAAGATAAAGGATGCATGCCTGGAATAGGAGAGAGTAGAGGAAATGGATAAGAGGGTTCACCGCTAGCAGAATCAAACCGTTAAGAATAAGTAAATAAAATATTTGGTACTGATTAGTCAGGTTAGAAAACTGAGCGATAGATGAATAGGTTATTTCATTAAGTTGAAAATAAATTAAACTTACAAGTGGAGGTGTGTATAAAATATTACAAAAAAACAATTATCGTTTCAAGTAAAAGGACCAAAAATATTTTTTTCAGGAAAAAGCAAGTTAAATTCGTATGTAGTATCTCTTGAAACTCTTAAATAGAAATTTTCATATAAATAAAAAATTAGATCTTTTTGGGTTTGAGTTTTAAGTAGATTGTTTTTTCCTGTTTCCCTACGTTCACGAAATAATTCAAGATAACGAATCTTAGAGAGCTGTATTTCCCCTTTTTCAAGCAATATGAATATCTTTTAGATTTTATGCCCATTTAAGTGATAAAAAGAAACTTGAAATAAAGACAATTTTCTTAAACGTTATATTTCATATCTCCGGTTCTAATTAGTTTACTAAGGCTTAGCTTGTGCCATTTCGTGCGGTTTAGACAGCTCATGCTTCGTGTGGATTAGTGGCATCATCGTTATTGAAATTTTTAGAATTTCAGAAAAAAATCGAAGCCGAAAATTGTTAGCAAAACAAAAAATTTATTTTTCCTGTTCCATTTCGCAACATCAGTAGGCAAAAAACTTATGTGTTATGTTTACACTAATTTTTTTTAAAAATAACTATTGAAATTTACAACTGTATATATAATACATTGAGTAAATATGATCTTTATTAAAATGGGGTGTTACAGGTGTGTAGAGCAACTACCCATTGGTAGCACTCTAATGACATTTTACATTAGCTGGTCTCGTGTCCATCTTCTTATCAGGCGCCTCGGAGGATTGTCAGGAATGAAAGAGGTTGCAAGGTTAGAAACTGTCCAGATTGGCCTTATTACAGTCACGTAGATTAGTCTTTTGTAATGTGTTGGAAGTTTAGAACGTTTGTCTAGTAAGTGCTGTAATAGTCGAAATCGACGTGAAGTTTGTTTAGACTTTTAAAACAAATATTCAATGACTGAAACTGACCGACAGATGTTGAACTTGATAAAATATTTTTTTATTTTTATGAAAATTCGTATTTAAATGTTATTGAGGACGCTTCAATTAATCTGACTCTTTTTCTTTTAGAAAATTTTTTTCAGCCTACTATATATGAAGCGGTTTTTGCGATTTTGAGTACATTTAAGCTAAATTAATACAGCAGACTATAAGTTTTTGTTATTCAAGATCCGAAAAAAAATCGATTAGCATATTATTACCTTACAATGCCATGATAATAGTTCAGTTTTAAAATAATTTAGACCGAGAAACCTAGCAAAGTGGGGCAAGATATTTTTTTTAATGTTTATTGAGAGTAATAAAGTTGATATTCGCTTACCGCACCTCAAAATCCGCTGGATACGAATTTTTCATAAGTAATGAAAAAGTAAAATTTTCATTTTCGCCTTACTGTGGCCTGCTGAAATAAAAATTAATTATATGGAGCAGCCGGACTGGAACCTTAGGCTTGGAGTGCCTTTACTAGCAAACAGCCCTAAGCGCACATATGTTTACTTTTGAAATGATCAGTTTATCTCTCATTCATGAAAAATTTATTAGAAAATTTTGAAACAATGGTTAATGCCAGTAATTGTATATCCTCTTATTAAACTTAAATAGTATGAACAATGCAACAAACAAAAAATCTTTTTTACAAAGATGAGAAAGACTCGTGAAAATATTATTATTAAGTACTAATATTGCAGTTGCTATTAGTTACCTTCCAGTCTAAATATTCTTCTAGTTCGAATATTTCCTCACTCATTCTGGTTCAACAATAAATGGAACAGAAAACTAAAACTTTTAAATTCATAAGCTCTTATAAACTCAATGTACGACGAAGGAGAGTACAACTAAACTGTATTAATTCCTGTATTAATATGCTCAAATGGGATTTCCGGGATGCTACAATTAGGTAATCATGGGGAACAGTTAATGAGTTCGTGCTTGTATAATATGGCATAAACAACATGTAATTATGTACAAGGATTTTAAATAATGTATTTTTTAATTATTGCTTTGATCTAATTTCCTGATCTAACACTTTTAGTTTCGGTACATCAATGAAAAATACAAGTAGGAAGTAATATTGTTATTCGAGAACAACTCGAGGAGGAACATTGATTATCAAGGGTTGAAATAGGTTAAGATATCACTAAGATTTAATATTATCTTATCTGAAGATGGATTGACACTTTAATGCTAACATCTAATTTTCGTCTAAGATTCTTAATGTTTGTTGAAAACAAAAATATGGTATATACATTCTTTTATTAAAAATATGGATATTTGAAGAATTGAATAATATCTTACTTAGAATAGACTCATTCACCTTGAATCAGGATGCACCTTTGTAACACAGCCAAGTTAAGACAGGTTGTGAGACAAGATTCTTTTCGAGACCAAGAGTTTCAAAAATACGAATAAATTTATTTGGTTTTACCTAATCATAATAGGTATCTATTAAGTCCATATTTTATTTTTATACTAACTTTTTTAAATAACACAGAAAAAAATTTTTTTTTTACTTATCAAAACTAACAGTTGGTATATTATATACAATTTTAAATACAAATAAATATAACTTCCTACATTTAATTTGACTTACTGGAAGTATTTCAGCTGATCTTGATTATTTATGGAAACGAATAATCAGAAAATAAGAGAATGAACTAACTATAATAAAATTCATTAAATACCTTTAAAAAAAATAGAGAAAGTTTTTATATTAATTCTGATTTACTTCAGTTTTCATAAATCAAAAATTGTTGTATCAGGTTTATTTTAAAAAACAAATACTATGTTTCTTTTGAGGTTCTTTATGTAAGTAATACAAAGTACGGTATTTTTATTATTTCACTAAAAACAAGGGAATTTAAGAATTGAATATGTTTCTTGAAATATAATCAGTAACCTTGAATCGGGATACACCTTTGTAACAGAACCAAGTTAAGACCGGTTGTGAGAGAAAATTCTTTTGGAGACCAGGAATTTCCGCAGTTACCACACTTTCTGTTGTAAATTAATAATTCAATACCATGTAGTTTTAAAAAAATTATTTAATTATATCGTTTACTTCTGATATCTATCATGACAATTAAAAATATATCAATGCCATTTAACTGGTTTTTTTCTCCAAATATTAAATTTTTATCGAAATTGAACACCTACTCTTATTTCTTATCCCCACTTGGGTGTAGGTCCACTTCCGAGTAATTTCACTTCAGAAATACGAGAGAGCCAAAAAAAAAAAAAGTAAACTTCAATTTTTTCCGATAAAACAACAACAATTAAAAAAATATATGCACCCACAACTAATGGATTCAGAATAACTTTCTCGGACAAACTAAATCACTCAAACCAAAGTACATATGAAAATGTGTAGATTTTCATATGTCAATCAAATCCACAAAACTCCAAGGAAGCACAAACTAAATTCGTAATGAAATATTTTGTTTATGTCAACAAAAGAAATTTTAAATTTAGAAATATGATTACCTGTGCTCTGTATAGTCTCTGCCAACTTTTAGATTCCTTTAAAAATAGGAATGATTTTTTTGTCTTTACTAACTCGTGGTAGGTATCTATTTATAATCCATATTTTTTTTAAATTACATATCTGAAAATAATATACTTTTAACTTATCGGAAATAACAGTAGGTAAATCTCATAAAATTTTAAAATAAAAATAAATTTAACTTTCTTATGTTTAATTTGACTTAATGGAAATGTTTTAACTGATCTCGGCGATTCACGAAAACAAATAATCAGAAAATAAAAGAATGTGCCAACGATAACAATATTCAAATAACTTGAAAAGAAAAATCAGAAAAAATTTTAATATTGATTCTGATTTATTTAAGTTTTTATTCTTAAAAAATTGTTATATCAGGTTTATTGTTGAAAAACCCTTCCTTATAATTTTCGATATTGTTTAAAATCATTTATCGATGTTTTGGGATTCTTCCACCAATATCAGGATTCATTTTCTAGTTTGTGAAGTTCCAGTAATACCATTTATTTCTTCTTTAATCTTCTTCTTAATCTCATTATATGAATTTCACTATAAAATTTACAATTTCTTTAAACAATTTTTATGCAATGTATGGTTTTTTTTTTAGGTATATTGTGAAAAATATCTTCCTTATAAGTTTTACAAAGTTAAAACGGTAAATCAATTGCGTTTCTGTAACATTGCAAACAGAATGCCGATGCATTGATGTTAAACTAATGAAGGGAATTATTAGAGAGGGATTTTTTTTTTTTTCATTCTGGATGGTCAGATAGCCTTCTTACTTCAATTCTTTATTTTTATCAATTTTACATCAATAAGACAATCCTTTCGACGTTCCGGGCGGTACTTACAAAGCTTATGTTACATTTAAATAGTCACATTTAAAGTCCTTATAAAGTGGACAAATTATTTCTCGTTTTCCATAATTTTTTATGATGCATACCGTTTTTACCTTTTATTTTGCACTTTTCCTAATTATTTTATATTCATTAAAAGTGTCCTTGTTACTGATTACATTATTCATTTTGTACTGAAAAATGTATCCCAATTGTTTATTTGTTATTAGCTAATGTTTCCTTAAGTTCTATTTCGGTTTATATTTTTTGCTCATAATGTTATATTGATTTTTTTAAAATTAGAAGAAAATTTCAATAATTTTTCAAGGCTTTATATGAAACAAAAACTTTGTAACTATTTTTAGAAATAGCGAAGGTCTGTAGCGTCGAAAGGACTATTTTGTTGATGTAAAATTGACTAAAGAGGACTATCTAACCACTCAGAAAGGAAAAGACAGAGGATTACATTAATTGTCTTCGAATAACAAACTAATTGATAAGTTATATTGAAAATATTTTCCACAATATACCTGGTATACCTGTACAGTTATTTAGGTACACTTGTTTTTTATAAAATCTGTACAGACGACGAGATAGAAACAATTTTTTTTTTTTGTATTAACTTTAAATTCACTAAAAAATATTTGAGATCTTTTTAAGTATTGACCATATTTTTCTAACTTCTCTAATTGAATGATTAAATGAGCTCTTGATTTTAGTCCAGCAAAGAGAAAGTCATTAGAAGTTTAGATTCCCAAGTAAAATTTACTTTTAGCCTACATAAACAGCCACCTCTTTGTTTCATTGTATTATATATAATGTATGATGTAAAACATAAGTTATATAAAATATTGCTTTGCAATCTCGTTTTACACGAATAAATATATCGACATATTGTTAGTCCGTTAATTAAAAAAATAATTAGAAAACAACTTAAACAACATTAAAGAAAACAATAACAACCAAGAAGAAGGCCAACACTTTGAGTGGTGACAATAACGGCTAAGCCCAAGTGGCGTTAGTTAGCCTGTCCTTGGGGTCAAGTCCCTGCCTAAGATGAGGGGTTCTCTTCCAAGTCCTCCAAACATAACAAACACACCTCCAACATGCACCACCCCAGATTCTACATTCGCTAGTTCCCCTCAGAAAATGAGTTCGAGTTGTGAATATCTTTCGATGAGGTAAGGTACGGAACGTGGTGTGTTCTATTTCTCACTGACTTGAATAAAGTTACAAACCTTTCACTTTCGAAAATCAGGCGAAGTTCAGGAGTGACTTTAAGAGTGAACATAATAAACTTCATTTTTTTCGTTAAATTAAGTAACAATAGCAAATAAATAACTCCTGTTCGAGTATCAACAATCCATGGAGCTCATTAACTGCCATAACATTAGTGGAATTGTTTAGTGTTTCAGAATCGTGGTGTCTGGATTTTTGAAGTTGTTGCACTCTTTATAAATTGAGAAAACAACAATCCTTTCAGCAGTTGCTCTGACCAGTGTCATCTTTACCCCATAGGGCCATAGGACCCCCTTCCTTTGTCGATATAAAAATTAAAATGAATTAGAAATAAACTGATAAGTACTATTGCATCAAGTGAGAATTCATTAGCAATTTTGATAACTACATAACAAACAAGCATAACTAATTTTGATAGGAACTGATGCACTTAAATAAACTAACTTTTAAAAATAATTCATGATTTTTCAAATCAAAAATCGAGAAAAGTACCTCTTATAAAAGTTTAATTTTGCTTTTAATTTTTTTATTTAAATGGTTCTATCACCCCCCTCCCTCGTAGGGCATCGGGGGAACAGATTACTAGTCTTATATCACATTGTATACATATCCTGAATCCATATCTTTCTTCACATCTTTCGGGATACACAGAATACATTTTCGAATAAATCGACACAATTTTTGTGATATAATTTATTTCAAAACTAGAAACATTGTGACATCGCAGCTAAACTTATATTTTGAATTATACCTGATTCAAAGTTTGTCAAGTTATACTTTCACATACAAATTTTGAGTTATAACTATCAGTATATTGTGACGAGAAGTGTAGTGAATTTGATTATTTTTACCTATTCAGTGAATTCATAAGGTTAAAACTATGTAATCATTGCTTAAAACATCTCCTAAATTTAAAAATTTGAATCAACTAACCTTCAGGACTGCCTACCAGTCTGACTTATTCTATCCAGAAATATGGATTTCATGAATTTTCATGTGGAGAAAGAGAAATTTTTTTACTTTTTACCTCAGTTAGCATTAATCTAAACCAGATGTACTTATTTGCAAAAAGGCAATTGGTTTGATTGATTGGTTTCAGAAAAGTAGACATTTTGGTGATATTGGTACGTGGTGTAGTCAACCCCTTTATTGATGCACAGTAACTCTCATATAATTTTGGAAACCAGTGAGAGGAAACATTTCAAAACTGTCTTATAATCCTCTAAGTGCATTTAAAGTCTATTTAAATATCAGACTATCTAAATAAGAATTCAACGTACTGAAGACGTTTATATAACTTTTAAAAATTACTCTATTTAAAAATTGGTTATTTATAGGAGGATAAAACCTATCTTATATCAAAGATCACCTAATTTTACATTGATAAACTGAGTGTAATTAAAATTCTTGAGGAAATCGACTAGAGCCTCTGACTAGAGCAGTCAAAATTGTTCTTAAAGGAGTACTGCCCGAGAAGAAGCAACACTCTTCTTAATATAGACAGAAGTACTTTAAGATGGGTGACAGGTCTGTCTTCGATCAACGGAAAACTGACAGTTAAAAAAAGCATCTCTATAAATGAGATTGATAGGTTCTGCAGAAACAATTATGAGACTGCCTACCACATCATTTGTAGATGTGATGCAGTAGCAAGGACACGATTTCTTATCTTCGGTAAGGATCGTATCTTGGACCACAAACTTTGCGAGACAGTGGATCCGTACACAATATCCAGAGGCAATTCGCAAAGGCAATCGGCCTGCTCAGAGCAGAGGAGGGACGGCGTACAATAGGCCCTCTATGGCCTCGGTGCACTTTGCATAGGGAAACAAGTATGTAAAGTACCACTCTGGTTAGTTGACAAAAATCTGTTGCTGTCTCATGATATATGCCTGGGATGTGACAGCAACAGATTTTCGTCAACTAATCAGAAGTGCCACTTTACATAATCGCTATTATATATTTTTTCCCGATTTACTCCAGTATGGCTCTAACGATTGTAATTAAGCTCAGTTTATCAATGTGAAATTAGGTGATCTTTGATATAAGATAGGTTTTATCCTCGTTCAAATAGCCTGATTTTTAAAAAGACGAATTTTTAAAACTCTTCCTTGTAATAATTATTTTTAAGTACGTTTAATTTTGTTTATTTGAAAAAAATTAACAGTTCACACAGTTAGCAATATTAAAAAAATTGATAAATACTTAAAAATTGATGTTAAAGAATTTTATTAATGAATAAAGGAGAAAAATAAAATTGATAGATCCGACTCGAACGGGAAAAGCCGACACCGCACGATCTTTCCCGATATCTAATCGGAATTATTACTACATTATTGTAACTATGCCGCAATACGGCATCGTTATCTTTTGTTAGATTGTTGTATTCTTGGCAGGAACAAAATATATATTCGTTATTCCCATTTCAGAAAATTCTGAAGTGCGACCTTTTTAACAATAAAAATGAAAAAAAGTTTTGTTAATAATTTTCACCTTCCCAGAGCTTTAGATTTTTTTAAATTACAAAAATTGCAATAATTTCTTAACGAGATTACGAATGTACCTAGGCTGGTAAGTGAAAGTTCAATGATACGCGCACCGTACCAGATATTAATCTTTTTAGAGGGCAGCTCTTCATATTACAGCCAGTAGAGTAAGGTATTAGGTCAAAAGATGATGTATTTAACATTAATTTTTTTTTAATAACTTCTTGGAGATAACTCTGAACATAACAATTTTTAAAAAAATGTTGACAATAAAGAAAGAATATAGGAACAATTCAGGAATAAATTAGATTTATAGAATAAGAAAATATATTATTTAAATGATTCCAAAAGTGAAATTAATGAGAAATTCACTGTGTTATCATCACAGTGGCTTTGAATAAATGTAATGCTCAATTGAGAAGAGAATACTGAATAAACAATCACCCTGACGCTAAAGAACATGCCATTTAAATTCATTGTGGAAAAATAAGTAACAGAGTTGGCAATGTATGTCTTTGTATTTACTTGATATTTTCTTTTTTCCCCAAAAGCAAGAGCAACCACCTTAAGTCATAAGTACAAGCACGAGTCCCACTGGTAAGTGGCTCCCTCGTCCGCCCGTAGCAGAACTTATTGATCCTCCTTCTAGTTCTTTTACCCGCTGACAGATCGCAGCACCTGCTGGGACTAGTTAGTACTGACGGACCTCGCGAGGTAGCAGCACTATACCAGAGAACCAGCACTAATCGTATCTTGCAACATAACCGGTCTCAAATATTTATAGAGGCTAAAGAACTCTTTAAACCGTTTCAGAGCCAATTTATAACAACATGACGGCTCAGCTATCGCCTAATGGCTGTCTGGCCACCATTACACTCTCGGAATTTTTAACCGTCTCTTCACTGTATTTCCAAACTGCTTTACAAAATAGTAAAAACAAATTTTACTAACTAAAAATGTTTGTTACCTTGCTCTTATCAATATTATATGTAGTTTGGTTTAATAAACCGAATCGTTACTTAACGATCCTGCCTGTTAAGAAATTAAAATTTTAAATAGAAGTTTTTTAAGTCAATCTTTTCAGTCTATATTGAAATAATGGATTTATTTTTCATTAAAATATTTCTAATTTTTATATGTCTTATTTTCAATTATGGGTAAAAATTTATTAACAGTTTACCGATAACAAGGTATTAAATTTGGTTGAATGATATCTATTTTCCACTGAAATATTGTTACCATTACACTTTATAAATAAATAATTGATACTTTGTTTTGAATGTTATTATAAACCATATACTTATTGATTATTACTTTAAAATAATAAAAAAAAGTTTTAATTATAGTATCATCACCATTTATTGAATTTTATTTATTTATGTTTTCTTAAGTCCTTTTCGTTTTGTTTGTGTGTTTCTTTTACGATTTTTTTATTTTTGTTTATATATTTGTTTTTATTTCATCTTTATGAATATCATTATTGTAAATAATATAAATGACTTATCATTTGGATCATATAAGGTTTTAATACACGACTCTTCCATGGAATCGTCCTAGGAATGGAAACTATTAAAAAAATGGTGAAGTAATCACATAATTGAATTTATATATATATATATATATACTCTTCTCAGTGTCATTATATGAACATTAATTTTACTATTTTTTCCCCCTAATTTTTAACAAATGAAGGGTACCCAATTTATGAGACTGGGTGGGCCCCAGGAGGGATATTCCTTTATAGATAATTTAAATTACAGAAAACTATATAAATAAAAAAAAAAATGAGGTTCTTGACAACCCTCCTCTCCTTTTAAGTTAAAATTTGAATAAATTATTTTAGTTAATATATTTTTCTTACTAAGTTATCTAATTAGAAATATGAATTACCAAATATACCATTTCTGATATAAATAAAAAACAAAAAAGTTGTAAGATCTAAAAATAATTAGGTAGTATGTTTATAGTTGTAAACATAACAAAATAACTTAGAAGCTTGCAAATTAAAGAAAAACATTAATAAATCATAATCATTATAAAGTACAAACACCTTCTTACACAACAATGATTTATTAAGACAATA
Organism: Halyomorpha halys; assembly: GCF_000696795.3. NCBI lineage: Eukaryota > Metazoa > Arthropoda > Insecta > Hemiptera > Pentatomidae > Halyomorpha > Halyomorpha halys. The sequence continues at coordinate 191,615 of NW_027116144.1, forward strand.
ATACAATCTGTAGCAGACCACACAAAAGAAATTGATTTTGAAAATCTAATTTAAAGGATAGCTGCAAGAACTAATGTTTATAACTACAGCTTAGTTACCAAAACGGCCAAGTCCACTAAGCAATAATTTTCAGTAGATTGGCTCTAATGAGCCTGCCCTTTTATTTATTTTATATTATTATTTATTAATGAAGCTACGTTTTTAAGCGCATTATAAAAACTTTACTAGTCGATTTTTTTTTTTAACAAAAAGAGCTTTAGTAATAGATAGAGAAAAAGCACTTGACTGAAACAATGTTTAACCCATTTAGATAAAAAAAAAAAAAAAAAAAATGGAGCTGTTTGTGTTTATAACTGAGCTACTCATAAGCTAAAAACAAATTTCGCTTTTATATCACATTAATATCATTATAGTGCTTACACTGAGAGATATTTAGAAGTAGATAAATTCTAATGATATTATTAATTATTTATCTTGTCTGTAATAATTATTATATCCGTTACTAAATAGTAATTGTAGAATTGTTAAAAATAAACATCTGGATAAAAGCGAAAGGCAAAATGGAGGTGAAGTAAAAATAGGTAAGAAGTTCATAAACTGAAGCTTGAAAACAAGAGTAGTTTACAGTTTGGCACCCTGGGGTTTTTCTTAAACAGCAACCAGCTGCTTCTGGGCTTCCGCAATCCACTGCCTTCTGGAATGCAGCTTCCGGTAAATGATCTTTACGCCACTGACGGTTTAGAAACACTCATTCAATTTTTATTTTCTTGTATTTTCAGGGTATGTATTCATTTCTATATAATATAATAAAAATTGAGTAACAGAATACGTTTTTATTCAGTGTTAATTAGATAAACAATAAATTTATTATTATCGGTTTCACTGTAGCCGTGTGTGGGTTTGGGAACCCTCCGGGGTCCACTCAGCCTAATAAAGTTGGTACCCTTAGTTGGGTAAAAATCTGGCGGTTGAGCGTGATTCTGAACAAATCACCTCCTTGCACAATCGCTGGTCTAGTAGGAGTACTTCCTGGCAAAGTGATGAATCCCTGATCCTTTATGGGTTGTAGCAGTACAGATTATTTTAAAAATTATATAAATAAAATTACTCTAAACGTTTTAATTCAAAGTAAGTAAGTACTGAATATTATTTATTTATTACTAGTATAAATAATTTTTTTTTAATATTTAACGCTTTATTAATATATTATGGCTCATTACCAGTGATGCGGCGAGAGGGATGCGCTGGGATCTCTTGAGCTCTGCTCTACC
>NW_027116144.1:193105-211157 GCF_000696795.3 Halyomorpha halys
ATTTTATTTTATTTTAGTATGTATGAGATCATTCATCACTATTACCTATTGCCCACAACTGTGTGGCAGATTGTAATATCTATCAATAAATAAATCTATTAATTAATATAGTATTACCAGGACTTGAAGAAATAGTAATCTGATAGTATAATTAATTACTCCTATTTAAATTAATATCTAGACATAAAGAAAAAAAAGTACGGAACTATTTCTAAAAAAAAAAAATATTTATGACGCTTGTAATTAGAGTCACTACCACGTCAAGGATAATGAACAAAAATTGAAGGCAGTTAAATAATATTTTTTATTAATTAAAATTAAAAAAAGACAGATCTGGATTTGAAGATTATCGACCTCGGTGCAGACGTATAAAATTCGCTAACAGGATAAAATAAGCTACAGCATGATTAGAGGAAGGGGAAGAGGCGCCTGGTAAAATCTTGCCTGGGGCGTCTACAGGCCACTGACGACCCTATGAGTAATATAACATAAAAAGTAACATATTACATTGAAATATAAGAAATATGTATTGCCATATCTTCTTACAGAGCAAGTTAGTTGCCCCATTGGGGTTTTCGACTGTATTAATAATACAACTAGCAAATTATTGCTCAGGCTAGAAAAACATGAACTGGAAATAATCTATTATTAACTCTCCAATATACAACAAAGATTGTCATAAAATTGTCCAAAATTCTTCTCTATTCTTCAAAAGATATTAAATCTCTGATTGATAATCTGAAATAACTTTTTTATTACGACTTGTATTTCTTAAGATTTTGTAAGAAGTAAAAGATATAAACTATAATGATGCATAGAGATCTGAAATAGCTGATTAGGTGAACTACATGAATACCGAACTATTATTTTTTCATTCTCGTCTATCAAGCATATGCTTATACATACTCTATATATTTCCACTGATATATACAAGATTCGTATACAATTCATGCATAATTATGTACATTTTTATAAAATTCAAATGAATTATATCAGTTTCTTCTTAATTTAGCTATAGACAGGATTACTCAGTAAATTCCCATTGGTATGTACAAGAACTATTTACAAAATCCATGTATGATTATTTGAAGCGTTGAATTCCAAAATCAGCCACTTCCATTTTTACATTTTTATTTTTTTTAAATACATATTAAATAATTAAATTTTTTTTTTTCATTGATAGATTTATTTGTTGATAGATATTACAATCTGCCACACAGTTGTGGGCAATAGGTAATAGTGATGAATGATCTCATACATACTAAAATAAAATAAAAAAAAATAAAAAAAAAAATAATAAAAAAAAACCTCTTAAAATATATACAAACAATATAATAGACAAGATGAACATAATCAAACTATCTGTATGAAAAATAAATAAATAAAATAACATAATAATAAAATAATATATACAATATTTACACAATCGACCTGAGGTTCCCTGAGCCCACTCTATCCCCCACGTGTGAGGGGTAGAGCAGAGCTCAAAAGATCCCAGCGCATCCCTCTCGCCGCATCACTGGTCATGAGCCAGTGGAGGCTGAGCAAGTGCGCTAAAGAATTAAAATTAATAGTTAAAATTAGACTATCATGTAGTAAAAGAATTTCATCCATAAATTACATACGATTCCACTATTTTGGAGAGAAATTCTATTACTGATAGTCAAGTACCTAAACTATTAATTAAAAAATAAATTTTAAATTTTAAAAATGGACTTGAAACTTAGAAAAACTTAAAAACTGAGCTCAATATTTACATTACTAAACATTCATGAACGTTGATTTATTGTTTTTTAAAGAAATGTATATAGTTATCCATCGTTTTGATTAAACAATTTTCTTCGAACTATGACTTGGTTACCAATTAAATATTTAATAATATATTCATACTAAATAATAAATATTACAGCTTCATAATCAAAAATGATGTCACACTTAAAAGTTTTTGTTGCATTGGTTTTTTTAAAGTCATCATATCGACATTTACATACTTACACATGCACTCAAATTTATTACTTTTACTTAATCTCTGGATGTAAATGAAATATGCAGTAAGTGGAAGTATTGACATCTTGAAAAATTTCTAAAGTTTTAAACTAAAATATTGTTTTTTTAATGTAGATAAGGTGGGTACAAAAATTTGATTTATCTTTATCATATATATAATGCCATGTTATGAACTTATCTTGTTTTATTTTTAGTTGTTTGTATTACATTAATTCTCTTTCAATTGTACTTATTTATAACAATATTATTTAAAAAATTATTTATACAATTTGGACTTTATAGAATTATGTAATCTAGCGAAAGTAAATGTTTTTTATGTTATTTTACACACTAGAAAGTCAGTAATGAGTAATTTCTCTTCCTGGCATGGTACAAGTTTCGAAACACGGGAGTGACCCGCCGACCTCTGACTTGTACTACCTCACACCTGCCAGGAAGAGGAATATTTATTTAAATGTACTTAGTCTTTAAAAGTACGTAGAATAACCAAAAGATAGTTGTTATTTAAATCAGAAATCTTGGTTTATAGATGTTTGTAAATTAGTTTATTAACTTGAATATCCCTACAATAAAATCTTACATTCATTAGGAAAAGACCATGTTTCACTCTTCAACTCATATTCATCCCAAACCACTCTTTCAGTTACTTCCTTCCTGTTTTCAAGTCGAACAGGTCTCCGTTTATAGCGTAAATGGAGGTTAAAAAAATAGTTGCCTAGAAAACTCCTTCTTCAGAAATAATTCAAAATTTAAAATAATTATCAAGCAAATTCTATAGAAACAACAACATATTTTCTTTATGCAATTGCAAATATATTGATGAAATAATTCAAAACATTCATTTCGATGAAAATGTAAACATTTCACCACTGTTATATTTATATCAATATTGTTGAGAAAAAAAATCAACACGGTATTTTGAGGGTTATTAATTAATGTTGTAATAATTAAAAAAAATTACAAAGCAATATATGGACCATAAATTATTGCAAGTACATTACTTATTTTAACTGAATTTTACTTAAATTACTGATATATATATATATAAAAGTTCTTTGCTTGTTTTTGTTTAAAAGCGTCAAAACAGAATCTGTATAATTATGTTACACACACTACTACAGAAGTAAACCTACAATGTTTTCCTCTAACATCAACTTTAACATGCACGTGCAGTCGACACGGAGCGATAACTTGAAGTTTGCATAGGACACCTACTTTAATACTCTCATTTTCTAAAAACGCATCAATTTTCAACAACAAATCAATTTTTTTTTCATAAAAATTAAAGGATATACACCGTTTTTGAATCTGATATGTTCAACTTAATGCTAAATATTTATTTTGATTATTTTCACTATAAATTTCTCTTTCATTATTTCGGAAAAATCATTATAGATTTTTTTTCCAGAGATATATTCTAGATCAGTAGCATTATCAATTAAAATATGATGAAAAAACACATAAAAATGATGTCGCATGTCTCAAGATTCCATTTAACAAATTGATTGAAAATAACATTCAATTTATAAGATTCAATAGTGCAAATTCTTCAGTTTTGAAGGGACCAAATGCGTTTTATGGTATCTTTCATAACATTTTAAGGACTATACATCAGAGTATTACAAAGTATATTTTATTTCCAAATCCAGAGTTTTCGCCGTGCGTCAGCCATACATTACACATTTAAAAGCAAAAAGTTAGTTGAACTATATAATTTGACATGACAACGCTTTTCATTGGCGTTTTATGATAAGATCATCCGGTTGGACGTAGAAAGTATTGGAGGTATATTTATATTATATATACTATAGAAAAATATAATGACTATTATGTATAGATATAGAGCAACCATAGAAAAATTATGAATAACTATGGCAAAATATAAAATCAACTATTTCTAAATTTCTGGATGAGAAATTTGGAAATAGTTAAATCCAGCTCTTGTTTAAGAATGTAAACTATCTTATTTTGGCAACAAAATAACATATCTTGGTCGGGTCTTGAACTAAGTCTAAGATATATCAGATAATAATTAATTTCAGAAATAATAGGTATCATTAAAAAAATATTTATAAAATCTGCAATCTTGTTGTTTTTTTATCTTTAGGAATTATAAAAGGAGAGTTTCCCAGGACAAAGTAGGATTATAGGTAGGTGACCTAGGGGCTAGTTTAACATGGAGGCCTTGGTAATCGATAGGGACCTTAAAGATTTGGTTATTTTTTTTAACCTCATGAAAGTTGAGCAGGAAAAAAGAAGTGTCACTGGGTTTGGACACGTGAACAGTTCCAAAGAAGACCAAGCCGCTTCTAAAATTAATTCAAGAAACGGCCGATTTAGGTGTATCTAGATCGAATCCTGCGTGTGCCTCACTCAAGGTCACGAATATTTAAAAATATCCCCACACCAATAATTCTTTTGATAATCTGATGTGAGCGGGCTTAACTACGATGATTGGTCATAGAGCTAATGGTAATAAAGAATGTTTCTTATTATTTTTATTAATTAAATGTTTGATCAAATTGATATTAATTATTTATTATTATTTATTCCATCCTGGCAAAAAAAATATCTCATGGTGAATTGTAATTGTTCTTTAACCTAGTGATAAAATGTAAATATACATTATCATATAAATCTATTTTATCATTTTTTTCGATACTGGTAATTTTATAATTAATAATAAAAAAGGTTATCCAGAAAGTCTCAACACTTCTTTGTTCGTCATTCAACGTTTCAGCCAATCCAGCCATCTTCAAAGACAATCTTAATTTTGGTTTCACAGCCTCACATGGGCATAGGCAGGATTTCGCCAATGGGAAGTAGGCCTCAGCTCATTACACAAAAAAAAAAACAACACACACACACACATATATATAGTCTATTCTGAAAAGTTGGGTTAAAAGAAAGAGATGTAATTCCGCATTCCAAGAATTACCCCCATCATTTTATTTCTACTTCATAAAATTCAATCATTACTTTTTCAATTTTTATTACCTATAATCAAAATAAATTATTGAAAATCGAGTATAAACTTAATTATTGAACATAAATACATATAATAAACACAATAAATACAAAAATATAAGAGGTAATTAAGAAGTTTGCTATGCGAGCATAATCCTTCAGGGATTGCTAGAAAAATATTAACCACATATTCTGGGATGGCCGCCTTCTTTGATTTAACTAAGTCAATCTATCAAATAAATTTACTATTTTCTTTATTTTTTTTCTTGGGTCCCAAAAATCGAGCCGCAGCTCCCCCCTGTCTAAGCCCATGCAGCCTCAACATTGATTTATAAAACTCTGTCTATTATGCCAAAATCTAATAAATAGAGTCAAAATAAACCAATTTTATTCACATCACATTTGTTCTAATTTCTAAAAACATTGACAAATAATTCTTGTTTTATATCTTTAAACACTGTTTCGAATCAAGCTATTCTGGATCTTGTTCAATTTTACTTTATGTATATTACATTAGTTACTATATGATAAAGTAAACAGTGGGAATTCTGAAACTAAAGATCGCACGGACAGATTGGGAAAAAGATACCATCGGGATACGCATTTGAATAATTCGGGTACAAATAAATGAATGGATTAGTAATGTCCAATTTAATGGCCTGCTTTTAAACTGGCGACATATATTTTATGCTCTATACTGTTAATTCACATGATAAATTAAGGATATTACCGATAAACAGTAATCATATTGTTCAATGTTCGTGGTTGTATACTTGTAACTTCTGGCAGTACATTGTGTATCATGTTACATCGATAATTTATGCATTATATATAACATCGTGTATATAATAGTGAATATATTTAAAAACCAAACATTACGAAACTAGACAGTTTAAATCAGTTAAATTAACAGCCAATAAACATTTACTAAACATAAGGTATTGGTGGGAATTAAATTGAGGTTGCCAAGAGTTCAAATAATAGCCTAAAAAATAATTAACTGAGTGTGACTAAAGGAATAATGTGAGCTATCTGTTAGGACAGCAGCTTTTAGTTTATTTTATCATACATTTGTTACCAACAAATAATTTAATTTAATATTTGAAGTCTTTAGCACAATTGAGATAAAAAAGTGGTTTACATCTGAATGTAGCATATGAAATTCAAGAGTTCAATTTCTTAGCTTATCAATGTATATTCAGATCTTTGCTCCTGAACGACTCTTAGCTGAAAGATTAAATAAATCATTGTGATGTGATATAAAAATGTGGCTGGGATTTGTAGTGATGCTATCATCTATTGGGGTCTAGTAGCCGTCGAGAAGAGTATGTAGTGAAGAAGCCTGGAATGCCGAGGTGCCCTTTGTCAGTTCTTCGCCGGTCTAATTATCAAGCAGTATGTGCCACCCTTCTTCAATGTTCTCGGAACCCCGAAATCCAGGTGTCTACCATCTCGAATAGTTGGCGTGCCCTCCTCCCTATTATATAGATCTCAATAAGAAATAAGGAGCCATTGAAAAGAAATGATATTGGAGAGAAGTCAGACTTTAGTGAACATTGATAGATATTTTATTTAGAACTGGATATATTTCAAAGAAAGTACCATGAACTGCGGTTACTTACTTTACTGAGGTCGTTATAAAGACTTTCCTAAAGCTTTTAGAATTGTTACAAATAAATTTCAGTTTACGTAACAATCTATGGAATATTTCAACAAAAAGTAACTTTTTGTTGGAAGTGTATCAATAATCAAGCGATTATTTAAACAATTTCTCTATTAAAATTTTGAACTTATTTTTTATTTATTGAAAATCACAACTATATGTATAACTTAAATATAAAACAAGAATATGTGATGTTGGTTATATTACAATAGTATGATACTGCCTTAAGGAGAAAGTAGCAATTAGTTGAATTCCAGTAATATTTCTAGAGTAAAAGGTCTCAAAGCCATCTTCTTTTCAGGCGCTTAGGAGGATTATCAAGTATCGAAGAGGAGGCAAGGTTAGAAAAAAGTAGATTTGGGCGATTAGAGAGTTTACAATGGAAGGGTTGATATCTTATTCAGGCTAAACTGGCAGAACATAGATATGATTTTATTTGTGAAAGACAAAATCTTGTACAAATTCATAACACAATATAAAATTATAAAATAAAACCTGAGTCTAGTGCTCCATTAAAAAAACAATAAACAAGTTCTTTATAACAAAACAATAAAAAACAAAAACAGATTGGATAATACTCAACTATTCACATAATATTGATTGCTCCATTATATTTAACTTAAAATAATGATAATTCTTTTAAATAAACGAAAGCGTGATATAAATGAAGATATTAATTGGCTTCCAAAACTGTTTATATAATAGAATTTATATGTCACATACAAAATTAAAATTATTATATATTGTTACAATGTAATCATATAGTCTATTCAATTTGGCTTCACTATCAATGTTCAATTTGTTTGTAAGTCGCAAGATACGGATATGGGTGGCTTTAAGATTTATTGTCTATTTTCTTTAAAGGTGGAACCATGTAGGAGAATGTGGTACAAGCTATTATTGAAATAATTTTTGGAGAATGGACAGAGTTCGTTTGTGTTGAAAGTGATGGTTTTGCTTACGTGGTGTAGTTTGATATACTTCGGGTTTCCTACTCTTAATTGGCTGATGCACCTTATTTTATTTTTTTATTTAACCTATATGTTAAATATGCTTCAGGTTTGAGTAGGTTAAAACTGCAGAGTGATCGGTATATGAGGTTAATGTTTGAGTTCAATGCTCTATTGATGTCAGTTGAGAAGTTAAACTGGCAGAACATTGAAGTCCTTGTGGATGATTTTGTTTGTGACAAAGTAAGGGGCATTGAGAATTTTGGACTGTAAGGATTGGTTACAAGAGAAATTCGAAGGTTTAATAAAGGCCCGAAGCTCAACTTCGTATGTCCAGATTGGCCTTATTATAGTCATATACATCAGTCTTTTGTAATGGGTTGAAAGTTCAGACCGTTTGCCTAGCTGTAATCGGCGTGCAGTTTCCTGTCTTTTCATTCTAGTGTAAATTCCAAGTTTGTCCAGATGCAGTATAAGGTATAAGATAAAGGATACTTTGGGATATGAATCATAGGTTAACTTAATGGTAATGGTGATTTAATGGGATTTATTGGAAATTATTTTAACTTTTGATACCATTCTTCAAGGGTTTTGACGTGGGATTGAAGATTTAGGAATACAATTAAAGGGTCCTTACTTAATGATGATAGCACACATGTATCATTAGCATATATGGTGAGGTCAGTTTCGGGATGGATCAGAATGTCAGTTGTATAAACTGTGTAAAGGATTCTACATAGTAAATGATGTAAACTAGTTAGTTCCCTTACCGTTCCCATATAACGAAATTATTGTTTCTCCTCATTCAGGTGCGTATTAATAGCATTTTTCTAAATGGCAATATTGGCCTTGTGGAACCTCTCTTCCGAAATGTATTACATGACATTAATTTAAATTTCCTTTTCACATTACTTCAGATATGTATTACGTTTTTATCATTTTTAACTGTGTAAGATGTATAAAATTAAAATTGGAATCATACAATCCACGCACAATTTTTTTCTGTTAGATAAACAAAATATATATAAATACAGTAGACAAGACTTATTGGACCTTTATGTGGACTTTTAGACCATATAATTCAATAAAATAATTAGTTAGTATTAATTTAACCATCCTCTTGGTTTACACTGAGTGAAGAAAACCTCAATAGCACAGGCATGGTTAATCACATTAGATTAATATAATAATAATAATGAAAAGTACTAAGGTGGCATTAAGAGGATCAAAGGCTTGTGTAGGAAGGGAAGCTTAAAACCTCAGTCAAATTATGAATGTTTTGTTTTCTGCATTCAAAGAAGACATTTGATGATATTTTACCGTAATAAAAAATAAATTTACTTTGTAGAAAAAGGAAACATTACCATTGATGCTATGTGCTATGACTTTATATTGCTTTAGCCTGTAATATGGTATATATACCTATATGCTAAGACTTGCTAAACTTAATTATTGAAAAGAACATATTAATGTGTTCTAATTTTTAAAATACTTCAGCAGATGTTTATAAAATGGTGTATAAACTGGTTCAAAATAGTATAGAAAACATAAAGACATTTGAAATGAATTGATTCAACAAAGTTATTGACCGAGCTATTATTGGAAAAAAAATCGGCAACAAATGCAAATTTTCATTTTAAATTAAAAAAAAAAGTTTCCTGTTTGTGTAAAATATTAAACTTTATTATGTTGAATAAGTTAATTTTAAAATTGGTTTATGTTTTATATACTCTTTTGAGCCAGTATGAGCAGATAGTCACTTTGCAAAACTCTTCTGAATTATTTTACAAATTATTGAAAAATAATTATTATTTTCTTGATGTTCAGAAGCATTTCCCTAATTGAAAATAAGAAAGAAAAATGTCTTTTTATGCTTAAATACTTAATTGCTTTATAGGGAAGTTAACTATTAAAAAATATATATATTTTTAGTCAACACAGCTTTTTTTATCCGCCTTATAAGTACTTATCGTTTTTGAGCTAAGCTGTTCACATACGTAGGTAAGTGAAATTAATAAAATATACTTCTTACTAATCGTTCTAAGCTAATGAAACACAAAATCGACCTCCATTATTGGGTTTCCGTGTTATACAATTGAAGAAGGGTAACGTAATGTAAATATAAGCATATTAATGTGTAATACTTTTTTACTCTTAATATTGTAAATATATAACTCAAATACTACATAAAACGTATAATATTCTACGCTAAAAAATATATATTTTGTTAGTATAAAATGTATAAAGGCTAATTACTAAAAAAAAACTAAAATGTATTAATATATAAAAGATAAAACTGATTATGGACTTAATGTGTATTCAAATGCTTAATATGAAACAGATGCATGTACGTAGAAGTAATATTATCTGACCTAGTGAACTGGAAAGTGTAGACGTCTCTATTAGTACAAGAGCCCAATAAGAGAAAAAATAAGTTATTTTCTCAAATTTTTTATGACTTTAATGAAAACTATATACAACTAAGTCAAACCCGATGAGTCTGTAACCATGGTAAGTGGGAATCAAAAATGGTGTCGGTTCGAGAAGTTACAAAAAATTAATTTTTCAGTTATCTTTAGTAAAAAAAAAAAATAATAAATAAAATAACGCGCTTTATTTTCCGTTAGAAAATGGTTTAATTTTTTGACTATAGAAGCGAAATAGTAAATATCATTAAAATGTAAATTTAAAAGTTTTTACGGTGCAGGCCCCCTGAAGTTTATTTCAATCGAGAAAAAATTAAATTTTAGCTCATTTTTCATAAAGGATTTAAAACTGCACTTAAAACTTCATAGCACATTATTTAAAGAAGAGTAAATTTTGTTAAATGTTAATAATAGCTCTTTACTTTCAATATTCTCCGGAAAACAGTTTTTCAAAAAGCAACATTTTTTCCTAAAAACAAAAAGTCAATATTTCCTGAATTTATTTTGGCAAATATCATGGAGATTGTTGCTCATATGGAGATTAATGTTATGAACTACTTTATAGTATATTGAACTGGCTTTAATTTGGGTGCTGATAGGTATCTGTGCGTCTTATTGTTTCTGGGATATAGCTTTTCATAAGCCAAAAGTATCTTCCAATCAAACATTTTGGAAATTTAATTTGGTGAATACCCTGCAAACTGCTATTCCTACTCAAGCTAGTACTTCTCAGTTGAGAACTAATAGTTATTTGTACGTCGTTCGTATGATCATTAGTTTTCATGATGTTCACCAAAAATTAACAAAATATTAGTTTTTTCGTTATTTGGAAAAATTTTTCCTTTTTTTGTTAGCCCTATTGGGGTAAACAACTTGCCAAACTTAATCTGCTTTAAATTTTGTTATATTAAGCTTTTTAGTTTTTTTTAAGATAAAGTGTACATATATAAAGTAACATAAATGTCTTGGTTTGTGTTTTCCCTTTCTCTGAAGTAGAGCCAGATTTTAGGAAATTTCTGTTTCTGGTGAAAAATGTCTTAAATTCGATCAAAATGAATATAAATAAAAATGCTGATGTGCACTTTGTTTTCTATTTTTATCACTAAAAACCTAATTTCATGCCTCTGTTATTTGTTGTACTGATTACTGGTGTCAGTGTTTGGTAGAGGGGGTTTATCAGGGATTGTAAGTAATCAAAAAATTTAAGCTTTTTAGAGTTGTAGGTCGTTTCGAAGATATGGAATTAAAAAATTAATTCTTTGAAAGGTTTTGAAATAGCCGCAATTTTTTATTCCTTTCAAACTATGTTCGGCAAAGTCATTAATTATGGTAATTAACTGAATGATATAATTAATTAATTAAATAAGATTTATAGTTCTCATTTAAATAATCAAAAGTTGGGATGAAATAACTTGATTTTTTTTCTCCGGGCTCTTTGACAACATAGTTTAGCTAAAGAGGAAGAAGACAAAACTGCTCGGAGTTAACAAAGGCCTGTTAGCATGGAGAAGAGATAGAATAATATTGCTGGAACTACAGCGGCTGCTAAGTTCCCACACTGATGGTTATTGCTTTATGGTGCGATAAAGAGTAGAGTGCCACTATCACCCCAAGCAGTTCCACAACCTGCCATTCCATTAAACGGTAATCGGCAGATGACCGCTTTACTAGCAATTGCTAGTTGCTCTTGTAGGCCTTCTTCCACTTTTCCACTATCAAGGAATATGTTTTAGTGAATTTTATTCCAGGAGATGCTTCTTTCGAAATATATTACTACTGGAAAGAAGTAATTAAGATGTGCTCTAAGTCTTAAATGTAATGTGATTGTTGTGCTTCGTATTAATTTTTGTACTTCCTAAAACATGATCGTTAGAGTATTAGTGAACTTTTTTAAATCTGCATTTAACTAAATCTGAGAATTATACATTTATGATATAATTGTAAAAAAAAACGAATAATTCTTTATTCTTTTTTGCCAGTGTTGTTCCGGAAATTTATTAATGTACAGTAATAAAAATCATGGGAGTGAAGTGGTAGTGTATACATCAATCTCATGACCCCATAGATATAATTTTGGAAGATTCAGAGATGCCTGCTGTTTTCTATCAAAAGTTAATATCAATGGCCTACATTTTATCTTAAGTACAATTCCACTAACTTTACAAAAAATACCTTTAAAGATTCTCTCTTAAAGGAAAATTACAATTTTACTCTTATTTTTTTGACGGACCAGATTTACGTAAAATTAATTGAAAAGTTGTAATTTTCCTTTATGAGAGAATCTTTAATGGTATTTCTTGTAAAGTTAGTGGAAATGTACTTCTTCTTCTCTTATTGGTACCATCGATATGTCCACTTTTTAAAAGTATTGATTTTTTGACAAATACAAATTCTCCAACCGAACCTGGTTCTTTTGTTTCAAAGTTATATTTTTCCCTGCCAAATATATGTTACAGATCAACATTTGCAATAAAATTTAAACTATCTCTATGAGATTCTCTTATATTAATGTTTATATAATAATTTCCCAAAAGTGGATACATTGAGTTTTGTTAAACAACTGCTCACTTGAGCACCTCAAGCGACTCCATATGGATTAAATAACTTGAACGGGTAACACAGGGATACTTTCCCGGATTAGCCTTTTTTATGGTAGAATTTATGTTTAAACAACAAATCATCAAACATAATGTATAGGTAATTATGTAAAAATAGAAATTTCCAGAAAAATTATCATTTCCAGAAAATTCAATTATCAGAATCTAAAATAAGGGGTTATTGAAAACACAAAAATGTTAAAAATAGAGAGAAAGTTACTTATTAATAGTGTCGTCCATGGCAGAGATTTATTTCTTACGAAATGAAAAATTTAATAATGATGAGTAGAGAAGATTATTGGAAGTGCAATCAGCAACGAACACAAATTTATTTATTAGTGTCCATATTTCGGCAGGAATTAATGATATGGAATTACCGAAAAACAAGAAATATGAGAAGATAACAGATGATTTAGGTACTTAAAGTAGTAAAGCTTATAAAGCACCTTAAAAGAGGTACGTACGTAGGAAAGCTTTATTTTTTAAAAGTTATCATTATTTTTTAACTATCGTTACAATTTATGTTTTATGGTATTAGCGATATGTGTTTTATGGTATTAGCGATATGTGTTTTATGGTTCCTGTCAAAAACGAAAAAAAATTGTAGCCTCTATATAAGGAGATATCAGGAATATTGTTGATCCACAATACGTACGTAAAATTGGACTAACATCCGAGGGATCTATTGCGTAGTTGGTTCAAAACTCTGCTGTTTGTCCACATTCAATTTATTCTGGTCCAACGTCTACTGCTGCAGAGTATCTACAGACATGTGAAGCTGAGATCTATAGAAGTCCTCTTTTTTGCTCAGCTCCTATTGAGGGGAATCCCCAACTACCTGGTTCATTGCGAACAACAGCTCATGTACCGATTCAACATAGACTCGGTACGCTATTGGACTGCTCTTACGGACATTGTGAGCCTCTTGGGGTAGAGCTTACTCCAACAAAAGTCCTTTCATCTCCTGGATGCATTGTGCATTTCTCAACCATCTATAGCCAAGGTCTCTGATTCACATTCAACCAACAATGGCACTCTATGCTATTTCTTAAATGTATGGAACTATTAATAATTTTATAACGTATATCCAACCTACACTAGGTTGTTACTAGTGTTACACTTTAAATAATCATTCAACGTCATCATTGTAGCTTACGTAGGAATGTTTATTTGTAGGTGACAAACGATTGATGACACCTGTCTTAAATTTAAATCTAAGGTTTAATGCCCATTTCTCACATATTTAAAATTATATTATATTTATAAGAAAGATACTTAAAAGTCAAGGTAGCTTAGGCATTGTGAGACGTAAATATAGGTAAGATAATTAATACTACCGAAAGATAGTCTCTTACAATAGTGAAAAGACAAATTGTATATGTAGTGTGAAATTGAGAAAATTCAAACTTATGTTTGATGGCTATTTATGCTAATATATATGTATATATAGTTGACCGTAAAAATTTATATATAAGATGTTGCGTTCAAAAGAGTAACAAAAATAGTTTACATAGATAAATAGTTGTAATATGTAAATACATATTAAAATAGTTGTAAACTATTTTTGTTTCTCTTTTTGACCGCAACCCTGACCATCTTCTTATATATATATTTATGCTAATAACTTACGTTTTTATGTTTTAGGAAACAAATGAAACATTTTCAAAAAGTTGTTACATAAGATACTGAATTCATTGAGTCCAATGAAAATAAATTCTTCTCTCTATCATATGAACCATACCCAGGTAATATTTTTCATGAATACTATTTTGCCCTTGATACCTATAAGTTAATTGATGCTCAAACCGGATTGAACTTCAACAGACGAGAATGAATTCATGAATGCAATTTGAAGTATTGAAATATTTTGATTTTTACCATAACTTCAATTACTGATATTTGAACTAAATTATAAATTTATTGTGCGTTATGTGTCTATTGTGTTTTCATTATATTATATAATTGTTTTTACAACTCACAATTACAAAAAATACAGTCGGTGGACCAGTTTCTAATATTTTATCATCTTATGGTCAGTTCTGCGATAATTTAAATCATCAGGGCTCCTGGTAACAAATCAGACAGCCAAGTCAGACACTTGGCTTATTCATAGTTAAAGTAATGCATAAAAGTTTCCATAATAATTATTTTCGTTACAATAGGTTTTTTTTTTTTTTTTAAATTATCGCAAAACTGACCAATATTAGAAACTCTCCACCGACTGCCCTATTTACACTTGGCACTTGACAGTTGGCAGCAAATCAGGTAGCCAAGTCGGTCACTTGGCTGTCTCATTTGCTACTAGCAGCCCTGATGAAGGCTAGAGATTCTGGCCGAAACGTTGGCACTATTAAATAAGTCATTTCTTCTCATTTGTGTTATATTCTGACCGCACTCCCTAACCATCTTCTCCTCATATAATTTATTTATTTAACTACTTGGCTTTCCCTCATGAGGACTAAACCTTTATGTTTTAGATATATATAGGTGTTTGTAATTTGTTACACTTTACAATCGAGCTCCATTACAAATATATTTGTTAAAAATTTTCTTGATTTTTTTTTTAAATATCACTACGTTTTGCTAAGCCAAAGTTATAGATTTACAATCAATGTTGTTGGAAGTTTTTAACTCATTTGAAGGTTTATTGTACGATCTTTCATTTGATTTGTAATATAAAAACTTCAAAACAAATAAATTATTTCCAATTATATTCAAAATTTTGATTGTTGAAGATAGCTAAAACATTTTTGAAATAAAATCTCCAAAACATATAAAAGTTATATTTGTTAGATTCGTGCTTAATGTGGAGAAAAGATGGAATCGAAGATTTTGGTCTCAGGAAACCTCAAAACGTGTATTTCTGTCGAAAATCTGAATTCAAAATTTTACACGATCACAATACTTTTCCTTCTTATGTATTCCATGTATAAGTAAGTGAAAGTAAAAAATATATTATTGACATGTTTCAGGGACACGTTAAAACTATCTATAATAAAAATGGAGTCAACGTGCTTGCTTTAAAAATTTATATTTGACTAAACCGAAATGATAGTTATAAATGATTGTAACAAATAAAGTAAGCAAAATTTTAATTTAATAGTAAATAGAAAATTATATTTTTTCAAATTTTGAAGTGAAATTTAGGTTACTATTTAATAGGATGAATTATAGTACCCACTCAACATATAATTCTTATTTACTCGGGATTCTATCTTTTCTCCATTTGAAAATTTGCAGGATTCTAACCAATATAGGCCGGTAACTTACCTTTCCCCTTTTTTATATGGTGTTTTAGAGAGTTTCTTATATAAAAATATCGAATACAAAAATAACAATACTTTATTTGTTTTGAAGATGTTATAAGTGGATAATCCAATGATCGATCATACAACAAGCTTAAAAATGGACTATAAAACATCCCTCCATCATCATTGGTCGTAAATTGTCTTAAATATTTTATACAATATATTTGCATTCAGCCTATATAATAAATTGCCAAAATCTGAGGCCACTAGTGTTATTTGGACTTGACCCTACAAAAAAGTAACGGAAACTTTTATTCATAAATTACAAAAATTGCAATAAATTAAGCCAGTAATTTCCAAAATAAATACGTATTGAAAATTTATAGTTCTAAAAATCATAGGATGTTCAATCAATGTCTAAGCTATTGAAAAAAGAAATGGACTGATGGAATATGTACGATAGAAGTGATAAGGCGGTTCAGATGTCTGCTGTCAACTGCACTTTGAATCGCGAGGTACCTCTCAGCGATAATTAATAACATGACTGTAAAGTATCTCAATGGCAGTACGGCCAGTCAGGGGATATAATTATTGAAATTGTTACTTATCATTTTGCCAATTCATGGTAATTAAAATTTTTGTGGGGTCGTTCATACGGTATAGAGCGGGCGTGGTGGCAGCACTGCCTGTACCATTGAGGCTGTATCATTACATCCAACAAAGAGGTTTGTGCTGACTAAGCGAGAGGTAAATGCATCCAATCACTAACAGAGTGCATCTTGTGTAAATGCCTTTTTTTCTCTTTATTAATGTCAATATGGTTTCGAAAATTGATTGTTTTTAGTATTAGACAAAATTACAATAAACATGTTTTTTTCTGTAATTACATTTTTTTGTTTATACTATATGTGTATACATTGCACATGTTAAGTTTTTTCTTTTAACTATTGAAATAATCACTTCTTTATTTCTTCGTCATTTTGAAAAGGCTAACAAAATTTTAATAAATACAGTTGTACATGTGCCTGTATTCGGATAAAAGTAAGGCCACTCTTGCGTTCAGCCAAGTTCCCCAAGCATTGTATACTTCCAAAGTTTCTAAAATATTTGCTCCGACTAATGTATATCTGCCAGTTCACATTGAACCAGGTTGAACACAAGTGTTGCACTATCTAAACCTCATTTGTTTAATTTTAGAGAAATAATTGCAAACATCATTATTACTATTTTTCTCAGTATGATTTTCCTTCATAATCAACAACAGTTACAAGAGACGTTAACCTACGTAAAAAATAATTAATACATAAAAAAATTGATTGTAATTTTTTTATGTCGGTAAGAATATTTCAAATAAGTATTTGAAATTCAAATAAATATTCAAAATATATTTCAGCTGAGCTTGAGAAGATTAAACTATTCTAATCATTTGTTTATTTTTAAGTTAAGCGTTTGAAATAAAATGATTAGTGGCTAGTCAATTGACCAAACATGAAAGAAATTAACTAATCTATCATTTGTACTTTCTTGTATCGTTTAAACGAAAATAGAAACCTCACATAAATACAAACGGACCTACAAAAAACGTGTTGTTTTGAATACCTGTTTTTCAATCATATTTTCTTCACGCAATATATAAATTACAACATCTTAGTATTATGTATAATTAAAATTTATCATTTCAGCCTTCAAGAATAATTATATAATAAGGAAAAAATGGTTTTATAAAACTTGTTTAGCTTTTAATTTTTTTTATTTATAAACATTTTATCGCATAAAAACTTCATAATAGGATGAATTGTTTGGTTGTTATTAAACACGAAATAAACTAATAACCCTCCATTTCCTCGAAAAATCACAACAAACGTTTTATTTAGTATATAGGAACGAGAAACAATTTAATTTTTTCTTTTTGGAATAGACATCTCATAATTTCTCCCGCTTTATCATATTTTATAATATAAATTTAAAAGAACACGTCTCAAGGCAACTTTAATTGTAGTTCACAAGTCACTAAAATTATTTTTCTTTGGCTCACACTGGCCTTGAATTTTTTTTTCTCCAAAAAAAAGTTAATTTTCAATTATTATGCTGTGATCAGTAGAGAGACGTGTTGAAAACGATTAGTGTGTCGACATCAAACCTTCCAGTTCCCTATGGTATTTTTAAAAATTATAATTGATTAATTATAACAATA
>NW_027116144.1:211257-232319 GCF_000696795.3 Halyomorpha halys
AATTCAGTGGTCGAGTGTAGATGAAAATATCCAACCGAATTTTGGAGATCGGCCATTAAAAACTTTTTCAAGCCCCATCAGCACGCTAGTTAGCTCACAAAGCAGATTTCATGATAATTATAGCAATAACTAATAATAAAATAATTATTAATTAATGATGAGGTTATAACGATTATTACTTAACATTTATTACGGGTAACAGTTATAACTAGTCCTATAAAGGATCTCTTCGTAGCTGTTATATTATCTTGAATTTGAATTGAAGATCTCTGCTCTGCTTTCGGTTCTCACAGAAAGTATCCGGCGACACCTCAGGGCATACGTTATTTTTTTTTTAAAGAAGAGTGTCAAGAGTGAACTAGCGATATAAAAAGTGAAATTGTGGTTAATTAATCCACTAAAATTGACTTGAGAGTAAGTGTACCCGATCATTAGATAAGGGATTGTTCAAGGGTACATGGTCAAGACAGTGTAATTATCTACATGCTATCCGGAGTACATGCTAGCTGATAAACTTAATCGCTACACAAACCCTGACTTTTCATTATTAAGAATATTTAGTTAGTTGATTTGTTGATTATTAGCAACCAAAACGTTTAGGATTTGTGCCGTAATAATCACATTCTTTGTAATAAGTATATATTTTTTTTTATGCGTGATAATCAAAGTAAGTAATTTCATTGCAAGATTACGTTTAATTCTTAAGATGATGGTTCTATAATTAAGTCGTTGGGTCCCTAACATGTTAACTGTATAAATGAAAGCTTTAGAAATGTTAAATTGTTTGTTGATTATGTTTTACCTTTAACAAGCCGTCATATATCAAAGTTTGATTTATGAATTGATTGAAATGGTTCTTAAAAGAGCTGGTGACGTCAAAACCTTTAAAAAATGTATTTACAAAATTAAGTTACTATGCTTATTCATCCTAAAATAACTGAAAATTAATATGTAAATTCCGGGATTTATCCCTTTAGAATAATATTACAGGGGTCAAGATTGGACTTTAGAGCCTTAGAGTAAAATACAAAATAAAAATTAAATTATAAAACGTCATAAAATATAATAAAATAATGAATTTGAAAAGATAAAAATGAACAACAATAAATAACAGAATATATAAAATAAAAATAGAACAACTAAAATAAAACCATATGTCATATCATAAAACCTAAGATGACAAACATTTCTGGTAATAAATAAAGATAAAAAAAAATGAAATACAATAAAACTAAAAATAATAAATGAAAAGGTACAATTTCTTTCAATATACATATTTACAAATATAAACGAAAATCTGAAACATTAAATACAGAAAATATATAAACCTTTTTTCAAACTTCCAAGTTATTCCTCCGGAATTGGATGGTGGACAGAAGGTGGTCGATATATGGGATTTGAAGATTGGAAGGGTATTAAAACTACGAATAAAGGAAGGAATAGAATTCTATAGGGAAGAGGAACGATATACCAAAGCCTGCGGTTCGTTAGCAGTTACATATAAGTCTGAAGGCCGTGAGCAGGTATTGCAGGAATGCACTGAGGATTTAAATCGAAGGATATCGGAGATGTACGATGGACGGCGGGATTGGATAACTTGGTAGAGGAAGGAGGCAAGAAAATATTTATGGCAGAAGGAGGTATAAAGCTACTTTAACTCTTCATAAAATCGGAAGACAAAGGGAAGCCTGGGGACCCCAAAGATAAATCGTACAAAGCAATTATTTAACCGTTTTATAATTTTGCTTCGAGATCCCCAGAGACACCCCCGTAAACCACACAGCAATAATCCAAGTGGGGGAATATTAAGAAGGTAAGCAGGAGCATACGGGCTTCAAAAGGAAGTAGGTGATGAAGATAATTTAAACGCTTTAGGGTGGAGAAGGTAAATATCGGACGACGGGAAACATTGGAGATATGTTTTTCCAGGAGAGAGTTTAGTCTATAGTAACAAGGTTTTTAACCTATGGATGAAAATGTATTGGATTGTTGTTTAGGAATAAGGTTGGAATATGAGGAATAGTTTTCAGGAGGTGATTGGATCCTATTACGATAGCCTTGGTCTTCACTGCGTTCAACTTAAGCTTCTTTTCTTATGCCGAGTGACTAATTTTATTCAAAACTTTTTGAAGCTTCTCCGTGGCAACTGGTAGGTCAGAATGCTTAATGACCGAACGTCTGGCTAAATGAGTCCTAGTGATTTAAATTTATGAAGCTACTCATTTATTTAATTATTGTTTTATTTCGTACATTAAGGTCGATAAAGATTTGTATTCACTTCTTCTCAGTGGTTCTTTACAATATTCGCGTAGTAAGGAACGATTTACTCGTATAATTATTTAAGATTTTAAGTTTATTTTTCTTTATGTATTTGTTTTCGTACCTCCTAAAAATATTATTACTATATATACATACATAAAAAATATTTGTGTATACATTATGGCTTCGTTACTAATTATCATTGATTCACTGTTTGAGTAAACATAGGGAATAATTTTAAACAGAATAATATAATAATAAATTAATATATAATAAATCTAAATCTACTGATCAGAATTAGTACGCATACATCACAGTCAATATAACCAATTTTTTTGTTTTCGCTCCGCATGATAACAGTAGGTGTTTTGTAAACAAAGAATTCCATCAAAAGAGTGTGAGAAGAAGGTGAGGTCTGTAATGCAGACAATCCGTTTAAGAGGAGCCCGGGGGTAAGGTCTTGAAGGAATTGGATCATCCTGAGTGTTAAAATATCGCGGGCATGGAATGCCCTGGGCTAGGCATATCTCAACCCCTCGCCTAGCACTTGTCTACTCCTTCATTTGTTTTCGCTTTAGTGGGCTTGTATAGAGTTCGCCTTCCACCCACTGCATTCCTCTTCTCTTTATCGTGCGCTTCGGCGAGTAGCTAAGAAAAATGAGTCGATGGTATTTAATGAGAACGGTTGTCATACTTCACATTATACTTAGTTTCGATAGTAATAATTAAGGCAAATTATTAATAAAGATTTTTTTTTTAATATTTATTTATTGCTATTTACAACTGTACATTATAATAAATTTAGTACATCTGATCTATGTTAAATTGGAGTGTTACAGGCGTGTAGACAATCTACCCATTGGTAGCACTCTAATGACATTTTACATCAGCTGGTCTCGAGGCCATCTTCTTTTCAGGCGCCTCGGAGGATTGTCAGGAATGGAAAAGGATGCAAGATTAGAAACTAGGGGGTTTGAGTGGTTAGAGAGTTTATAATGGAAGGAGTGATATCTGGTTCGGACTAGATCGGTTACAGAAGGAACATTAAGGTCTTTATGTATGATTTTATTTGTGACAAAGTAAGGAGCATTGAGGATTTTACGAAGGATTTTGGATTGTAAGGACTGAATACGAGAGGAATTCGAAGGTTTAGTGGAGCCCCAAAGCTCAACTCCATATGACCAGATTGGCCTTATTACAGTCATGTAGATCAGTCTTTTGTAATGTGTTGGAAGTGTAGACCGTTTGTCTAGTAAGTGCTGTAATAGTCGAAATCGACGTGCAGTTTCCTGTTTTTTCAGTCTGGTGTGAGGATTCCAGATTAATCGCTTGTCCAAATGTAGTCCAAGGTAGCGGATCTGTTCGACAGGGGTAAGAGTAACATCATTAAATGAAACTGTAGGGCAGTCAGTATTAATAAAGTTAAAGTGTACTTAGTGTACTTCTATGGTGTTAAGGAGTATATACCAAAGATTTTCTGTATGTAAAAAAAAACCTTCACATTTTCTACTCGTAACTTAGAAAATCAACTTAAAAGTGTGTAAAGTAGTTCTCATTCTTTATGAGTAATAAAATGAAACCTTTACATATTCTACTCTCTACTTAGGAAACCCACTTGATAAGAGTGAAAAGTAGTTAAATACACAATGAAACAGATTTTCCTTATCTAATGTGCTTATACCAAACATTTTGTATATGAAAAAAAAAAAAATAAGTCTGCACAGTTTCTACTCCCAACAGGAAATCCAATTGAAATTAGTGAAAAGTAGTTAAGTACACAACGAAATAGATTTTTGTTTTAAATTGGACCTAAATATTTACGTTAAAAAGTGATATATTTTATTAAGAAATTTGTTTTCAGGTCAGCGATATTCTGATCAACAGGGTATAGCGATCTTATTCATTCATTATCATTAACATAATTAATTACAAAACTGAATAGATACTAATAATTAATGGGCCTTAGGAAAATTAGCTTAGCAGAGATTAGTCGCATAAGGAGTTAGCTACATTTTTAGCCGTTTTTGGTTAATATAAGATTTCCAGTTTACAAAAAAAAAAAAACTTTGCTCTAGATACAAAACGTAAGTAGCTCCTGCATTTAGTTCCGACTTTTCCTGCTAGATAGGAGCACCTCCACTTGACTTAATAATGTAAGAAGGATGTAGGCTGCATTAAGAATACATTTTTAGCTTTACAATATTGTATTTCATTGTAAAACAATTTATACAATTCAGTGATAATATGGCTAATTTGGGGTATATACCTCGGAAAAAGTACATCCACTCGCAAAGGGATGTGATGGCTTGTTTTTGTTATAAAAACCTGAAACCTAAAATGAGAGATACATTACCCAGCTTAAATATTTTAATAATAAAAAATATATAAATACTCCTTGCATGGAAATTAGACAGTCATATCAATTCATCGATTATTGGTTGATATGTATCGTACAACAATAAAGAAATTTAAAATTATTATCTACACATTTTCCTCGGATAAATTTTAAGGTATAACATAATATATTGTGTAAATATTCTGAAAATTAAAAAAACAAAAGTATAAATTTTTAGTTTGAATTAGCACAGCATTTTATTTTAGTAATAAAATTAAAGTTTTGTCAGTTACAGCAATATTTATGAGTTACACTAAGTATTATTTGGACTATATAAGTAGATGGCAGAACCAGAAACTTAAAGCTTGTACAACAACGAACAACGAAATTTTAAAGAAAAGGAAAGTTAAAAAAAAAGGAAAATATCCATATAAATAATTTCAAATTGGGAAACTTTGGAAGAGAAGACACAGGGTACCTCCATATTAAGCCTTCCGAAAATCGAAGGCGTTAACCTGGCACTGAACATAACCTGATTAGTACTGATGGGTAAAAAATTAAATTTCAATGACAACTGTTTTTTTATTTACAAAAAATAAATAAATAAAACAACGTAAAATGGAAGCACAATATTACTTGGGCGGACTAAAATCCCTAATGGCGTTCAAAATCGTGACTAATGGTTCTTCAATATAGTTACGCCGGGCACATAAATATGAGTCTAGGTGTTAGCGTGTAGTACCTTAATACTGTTTGTTTCTCTTTTCTAACAAAATTATAATTGTGATTAAATTTAAAATGTTCGAAATTAGTTTCTCTAAGCTCGCCACTATTATACGCCTTTCAACATTCAGAATATATGCTTGATCTTTTTTAATTTTTTTTTTTCATTTCTTCTGACTCAGGAAAAAATGAAACACCCGTCCCGCTCGGCATATTTTGTCGAAGATTCGTTGTAATGGTACTAATCATTTGGCTTGATTTTTTTCTTTTAGAAAAAAGTCTTACATCTTTATCTATTAGTGTCAATAATGCACAACAAAACTGTTTTAAAAATTGTTTAGCCCCATATTCTTCACATAGCCCTTTATAGCATTAGGAAAGTAATATTTTCAGACCAATCCCTCCAACAAGTACCACGTACGGTATGTTCAAGCCGGCTATTGTATTCTCAATGCCTTACGATACTAGGAGACGACAGATGCCTGGCGGGGTACTGATGTGGTCAGTTTGTTTTCGGCAAAATTTTTAGCCAGTGGATGACTAATTAGTAGGGCAGCTGTTCCTTTGATAGCACGCACCATCTAGTGGTTCATGCTAACCTGGAGAGCATATACTTATTTATTATGATTCAAAAAAAAGCTGATTAGAACATGTTTGGTTTGTGATTAAGGTGATCAACTTACATAGAAAAAACTCTTGATCACTTTTACCACTAACTCGACGATATTTTAAATGAAAAAAAAATACAGGATAAAATTTACTGTAGATATATTTGATAACAAAAGGTGAATCTGGTAGATTCCCTTAAGTATTTTTAAGTTATTTTATTTTTAATTAGTAAAATAGTTTCAATATATCACAGTTACATAAGTTAATGTACTTATGTGGCTGTTATATTGTCTTTTTAAGTGTAACTTACGTCACGCATACTCTACTATTTTATATCACCTAATTATTAAAGAATTTTTATTTAGAATTAAATGTAACAAATTGTAACAGGAAAGAAAGTAAGAACACCTTACAATTTTAGCTAGCACTGACTTGGGTGGTATGTAGAGAATATGTAAGGAGAAACCAACATAATCGTAGTTTGATAAAGGATGACATATTACCAAAAATACTCAAATTTTTACAATAAAATTTTGTAAAAACCTTTTATTAATAAATTAAATGTGATTTCTTAATCTATTTTGAATAGAAATCATAAAGATTTATCTCATATCATACATCGATTAGTATTTTTACTGATTCCTGTAAAGTTAATATATTTTATAATTACTAATTTTAATGAAAATAAATTTTCCTCCTTTTTGAAGTATGCATTAAAAGTGAAGTATGTACTTGTGAGTTTGATTAAAGATAATTCTGATTAAATGCGTAATAAACTATATATAAAATCTATAATTGTGAGAAAATATTATACATGGACGATTAATGGATATAAGGAATTATGAATTGTATGTAATAAAAAATTAAGAATTCTGTGGATGAAGGAAAATGGAAGAACTCGTATAAACAAAAAAAAAAGATATATTTTAATAGAATTACCAGAAATAAGGAACATTTATTTTCACTATAATCATAGCTATTAAATAAATTAGTTATAATACCACTTATATTAAAATGGGCAAACATGATAAAGTTGTTTATCATATAAATAAAGACATGCTTTCGTATTTAGATATTTATTATTTTTATCTTTATTAGATGTAATATATAAAAAATAACAGAGACGGGATTCCACGGTCAATATTCCATGTTAAATCTAGTGCGAAAGAAAAACGTAATCTGGCTCAAGTGGAGCGAGCTAATTGGATGGGCATCATTTTATTTGTGGATGTAGACAGTCGATTATTCAAATTGGCGTAACTACAGTTCTCCCGGGTGTAAGGTCGATGGATGAAGAAATGCGGTACGGTTTCCTGAGCTTTCGGCCATCCCATCGCTTCGTGCGTGCCAATAATTTCACATTCATTATTTCCTCCTAGCGCTTGCATGATCGCGGTATAGAGGCTTTGGAAAAATAAAACACTTTGGGGAAAAAAACCAAGGAACTTTTAATGTATGTTGCACGCTGCAAGGCTTGCCAACTGGCATGGCTTCAATAAATAACGTCAAACCAGGAATTCGTGAGGATGTGTATGTGCTATTGTGTTCGTACGAATTATAGCCGGATGAAACTCAGGTGGTGGCTATATGTTTTTTTACCTTTATTCAAACGTATCATATAGAGTATTTGGAAGTAAGTAATTAAAACTTAAAATCGTCAAATAATGTAGTTTTACACTACTGAGTGAAATGTAAATTTACGTCAAATTAGGAAAAATTGTATAAATTAATTGATACTATAATTGATTAATTTATTTTAAATCACTATTTTATTTTTAAGTGATCACAAGTTACCAATATTTTTTTTTGCTTGGAACAGTAGAAGCAAAATATCAATATGAATAACAATATAATAACCTTATGAAAATATAACTATTCGATAATATGGAACGCTATATGCATTTATAAATTATATATTTGAACCCTCTGTCACCACAGAAAGTATTCTAGAAATATTTATTAGATGTCGACACCAAATGAGGTGTGCAAAATCTCAGGGACCGATATTGTTGAGGGCCCGATAAGAGTTTATTGAATAATAAGTGCAATCAAAACGTTATTGAACAATCATAAGCCTATTAAAAAATAGTTTCATGTACCTGTATCATACTCTAATAATGTACCCTGGTTTTAGGCAAAATAAAGTGTTGTCGCTTGAGTCTGAGTGAGCAAGAACATTTAAAAGAAATTTTAGCGATTAAAATTTTCAATAACACAAAGGCAAGAAGTGTGCTATGGTAATTAATAATTATAGGTTAAAACGTTTATATGATACCTCCTTTTATAATGGAACACATCCATATTTCGGTCCGGAAGAGCTACTGCCATGCGATAGGCGATGAAAACAATTTTTCTACTGGAGAATTTTGCGAGCACTAAGTTTCAGTTGTTTATATGCACTAATAGAGTTAAGAGATTTTCGGAATTGATTTTCAGTTTTTCAAAACTTTTTGTAAGATAAGCTGTCTTAATTTTTATTAACATTCAACTGCTTTCCTTGAATTTGAAGACGCTTTTTGGTCCCATCGTTCAGCCTCCTTGTAAATGTATTTTTCTAAAATAGAGATCTTGGTAATACGCAATCCCATATATAACGACATTGATTCAAATATTATTTTGATATTACATTATTTGTACTAATTTAAAAATATTTGAATAATTGATAGCGCATAATTAACACGTTATGTTTTTTATTTTTCAATTAAATTAAGTACCGTAGACTTCTTTGTTTGTTTATTTATGAGCATTGTGTTGGATAATGTTTTTTTAAAAGAAAAATGAATCATTGTTGACCATAAATTTATATTTTAACCCAATAGGAGCCTACATGGGAGGCAGGAGAACCAGGAATTATTATGAACTCTGTTTGATAACATAATTATGAAGATAATGTACTTTTACTCTCATTATCAAGTAATTTTATAGAAATTTGTGTTTTCGTAAAACAATAACTCTTATTGGGTTCCATTTTCATTGAGTCATAGTCAATAACTCAGTGAATTTATTTTTATTACAATTAACACATGATTAATTATGTAAAAGGGGGCAGATCGTATTATTTTGTCAAGGGGCCGGGCGCAGGACTGACTGTGTCCCTTGGAATTATTTGTCTTCAGGGAAATCTCTAAGTTCAAGCTGTAAAATCTGTATAAAATAGGATGTAGGTATATAAAAGCAGATTAATGATAATTTGTGGGGGTTCAATGAGAATTAAAAGGAAAGAAGAAAAATAACTACGGCTTTCATATGTTACGGAATCCAGGTAATAACTATTTTCATACGATGTATAATTGTAATAACTTTCTGCTCAAGCCCTCAAACATGACAGGAGAGCTAGTTTGGTCCTCTGCAACCAGAGGCACATTTAATCTAAGTTCGTAGATATTATATTAACTCGAGAGCTACAGTGAGTTACAACACATTATGACACAGCAAGAACGAAGGAAATGAAAACATTTTGGCCATTTGACAAAGTTTGCTCTTACCGAAGCAAGTTCCAGTGCTGAGGCAGGATACGCCTGCTGATATTGAAGCTTAGATCCCTGATACATAGATATTTCCCGCTTTCGACTTAGATATTGCTTTCCTTAGAGATAATATTTTATAAATAATATAGGCAACTGAACGAGAACAGTTTACTCTTACCACAAGAAAAACTCTTTTGATACATCAATATTTATCGTTTCGAAATTATTGAGTATATATTGAGATATATTAGATATAAATTATCTATCGAAAGAGTAAGAGTATAAACCAAAGGTTTCCAAATTATTGAGTATAAATCTGCAACATTTAGGAAAGTTAGTTTTTCCTGTAAAAAGATATGAACTTAGTTTCAAATTGAGCCAATTCCATTTTTAAGATAAGTTAGCTTTGTTTCCGTCTGGTGGTATCCAATACTAAAGCTCTTTCATTAAAAAAAAAAAAAAGTTATTATCTAAAAAAATAAATAAAACACGCAGATTGATTACAAAATGAAAAGGTCAGCACCTCAGGCGCTTACATCCAAACGCGGCTTGGCCCAGTGGAGCCAATCACAACAGGGTATCACAAACATTCGAAACCAATATGTTCATTAAGCCTTTAGGTGTGTGTTCACTATTTCATTTCAGCTATTGTGGTAAAATAAGTTTGTTTTTTTTCGTTCTCCAGAAAAACTAAGTGGACCTGGCCGTGTCTGTAACTTAGCTAATCATATCAAAATTCACTAGAAAATTGTAAATTAAGTATATTTGTACCTTGGTGGTACATTGCACTATTTTATATCTTCCTAGCTTAAAAGGAGAGCAGTTTGAAGAAATCTTTCTGTCTGTATTAAAGTTTGCTTATATAATGTTTTTTAAAAAGCACATCATTTTCTTCAAAGTCGATCCAGGACAGAATAGTAGTAAATTTGTACTACTTTCACAATTTTCATAACACTGAGAATGACCGACAAAAGAATATATAGTTAAACATCTCCTAACGGACAACTATCTCCAATTGATACCAGTCACTATTTTTAATGTGTTTGCCAGAAAGTATAGGAATTTAGAACCGTTTTTTAAAAGATAAATTTAGGCTTCTGGACAAGCATTAAAAAAAATTGAAAAAGAAGGAAACCATACTATTTTTTCATATGTTTTGATATAAGTGCGTTTTGATATAAGCATCTAAAGTAAAATAAGTTCGTATCCAATAAGGAGTTCAAATAGACCGACATGCATATAATAACAAGTAATGATGTTTTTTTTATTATATTTTTATGATATTAATCAGTTTTAATGTTAGTTACCAATGAATTATAATTTATTCGGATACTTTTATGCAACCATAAGTCCATGGAATGTCTGAATTAAACAGTAATTGACAAAAAGTGAACACCTTGTTGCATGAGGCCCAGTTAAAGCACAGAGAAGCGTGTCCTAAGTTGTAGGTTGCTAAGTTCTGCTCCTTTAACTGTCACCAACTGGGAGTGGCTTCACGAACTTTTTTTTTTTTTATGTACTCCTCTATTGACTCCATTTGTAATTCCATATGCAATTGCCTATTTCTAATGAACCAAGGAGCATCCACTGCGATTCGTAGGACTTGGTGACAAGGTTTTGTAAAGATTGGAATTTTTTCCTTTTCGTAAAGGATGTCGCTCTCCAGACCTCATAGCTAGTTCTAGTACATTAAGATTACTTTGCAAAGTGTTTCTAGCGATTATTATGTCATCATGTTGAGAGAACAATGCTGTATAGTCAGCGAACATAGCTATAGAGGTGTGTGTGTGGACTGGATGATGTCATGAAGGGAATGGGAGAAAGGACTGAACCTTGTGGAGTACCGGCACGGATTTTTCTAAGGGTAGAATTTTTATTTGTTCTGACAGAAAATGTTCTACCGTTGATGAATGAGCTCACAATATTGTATAGGTATTTTGGAGTGCCTGCTTTCTTTAGTTTATATAGGAGACCTCGACGCTAAACCTTATCGAATGCTTGTTGGAAGCAACAACAGGGTATGTCTCTTTTTTTCGAATCCGTTAATTATAAATTCCGATAGTCTTGGTAATTGGTGAGAAGTGGAATGACTATATTGAAAACCTAATTGAAAATCAGGAATAATTTCGATGCTCTGAAAAAAAGAATTAAGATTTTTTTTTTAATACTGATTCTAGTAATTTTCCAAAAATGGGTAATAAACTGATAGGTCTATAGCTGCTGATTTGTTTAGCGTTCTTACCAGGCTGGTGAATTACTATGAGTTCAACTTCCATCCACGTATCGAAAAAATATCCAGTACGCAGGCAACTGTTAAAAATTGACGTGATGAAAACGACAGCTTTCATAAGTAACATTTTGATTGCTATGACTGGGATCAAATCATGGTCAGGACTTTCTTTACCTTGAGCTTTTTAATCAGGTCCTGGATTTCTTTTGGGGTCGTGGATTTAGGTGGGAGCTAAACTGTTGCGAGAGGGAGATGTAAATTTCATCAATGACTAAATTTGGACTTATTTCTGCATTGGAGAATGTTTTCTCAAAGAAATTAGTGAACGTTTCAGCTTCTTCGGCGTCGCTGGTGATGAATTCGTCATTGTCTACGAGACTTGGAATTTCTCACGTTTATCCAATGAAAGCCTTTCATAACGAATGGTCCTTTGGGTCTAAATTTCCCACATATCCCTGATATTTAGAATACGCCCATTAATCCTGATCCTTTTTAGTTTCATGTTTGAGGTGGTTCCATTTTCTTTTGTGAACAGGGTTTCCAGTGCGCATCCACTGTCTCCTTGCATGATTTTTTTCTTTAATTTTTAGCATTATTCATTTTGGGCAGTTGCCAGAAAATATTTTTCCCCTTAAATGGAAAAGTCCTACAGTTGCCTCATGTAACCAGTTAGAGATAGACTCATTTAACGTCGTTATACTTTTATCTATTTCTTGAGCGGTAGAAATTTTTTTTTTCAATTGTAATATTTCATCGAAAAGAATTTTGTACGTTTGCTAGTCGATCACTCAATTAATGAGGGATTTTCTCACCGTTTCATTGTTTATCTCAGTTGAGTAAATTAATAATAATTAATTAATACAGGGATATGGTCTGAATTTAAAGCTGTGATCACTTGAGTCCCCAGTAAATGTATTTACAATTTATGTCACCTAAAACTAATGTATGGTTCCCTGTAGGTAATAGATTTAAAATTTTGTCTTGAATTGTTTTTTTTGTTTGGAAGTTCATAAACTGCTGTGACAACGGTAGAAGGAGATGAGTTTAAACGAACCGAAACAACCTCTATATTAAATACGTTGGTGATGATATTTTCAGTGAAGTCAATATTATTTCTGATTATTAAGGTTACACAACCAGGAGTCGAACAATCTCTGTCATTACGTAAAGTTTTGTAACCTGGGATCTTCAATTTAATGTTTTGGGATAAATGTGTCTCTGTTATACTGGCTGTATCGATGAAATTTGATTCAACCAAAATTTTAAATTCATTTCTTTGAGAAGATCCAGTTTAAAATTTTTAATTTTCTTAATTCGTTAGCCATAGACGAAAAACGAATATTTGAGCATTCGTTGAATAATATATGATTTGTATTAAAGCACAGTTAGTCAGGAGAGAATTAGTAACTGTAAATAAGCTGTTATTTACATTATGGTCCATTTGTAAAGAAAGACGCTACTAACGTGGATTGATGAGTTATAATTTGTGGTAAATACGGCTTGATAGCTTAGATTATAATTTTAGTTATTGAAGACAATAAATTTTCACTATTTATTTCATTGTCTCGATTAACTGTGGACTGAGTTTTTGGTTCCGGTTGTTTTAATATTGATCGAATAACATTAGCATATGAGTTATTTGAAGTGATTTTTATGGCTAGCCTGTTTGAATTAATATTAGATTTACGAATATTTTGTTCTGAAGGTGAGTTTATTTTATTTTTAAGGATTTGATAATATTTTCACCCCTTGTAATTAGCTGCATGAGCTAGTTCACAGTTTACCCAAAACGGCTTATCCGCAATTCTTAACGGGCACTTTGAGAAATGGTGTTTACCTTAGCACTTAACACACCTCGGTTCCAAATGACAATAGTTCTTTGTATGACCGTATCTTTGGCAGTTAGTACACATAGGCCTAAGTCTAACTCGGCCTTTAATTCGTCTTCGGTTATACTATAGAGAACCTTCCTAATCACTACATTCAAATATTTATTTTTATCCATTGAAAATGTATGGTACTCAATTTTTTCTTCATCATGTTACTTAGTTATAATTCTGTAATCGTCTATATTCGTTATCATAATTTTCGTATTGTTACCGATTAGTTGGGTCCAATGGTCCAATGCACAATGCACAATGCATTAAAATCATTTAACAGTAGCCTGTAATTATTAGCATTGTATAGAAATGTGGGAGGTATATTTATCGTATTGGGCTGAGCATTCGGGTTAGTATTGTTATTGCTGGTTCTTGGTTTTGCTCTAGTATGCTTATCTGAGGAAAGGTCAATTTCTGTTAACATGTTAAAAAAATCGCCCACTCTAGCTTTTAAAGGAGTAATTTCTCGGTAGTACTTACCCATTTTTTAATGGGTGCTTGGGGCTGTGTTGAATCAGTACGTTCAAAATTTCTTTTTTTCTTTTCTCTGGTCCACATCAGATTGATTAGCTGAAATATGGTTGAGGTCTTGGGATAAACTGGGCGAATTGTTTAATCCATTACCTGATTGCATAATATAAATAAAAATAACAAAAGGTATTAAATAAAACATGAAAGTGTAGAAAAAATAAAACAAAAACCAAATGTCTAGTAGGCTGCGCACACTCTACAATATAACCATACTCTACGATGTCAGAGGCAAAACTGAGATGAACTAGTGTTTTCCTTGGAATAAAAAAGAACTTATTGTTTGTTATGAGATTTAAATGGCCTTAAAATTGGTCTTTGATGGTAGTTCTCAACAAATAGGTCACGGCTCATAGGTGACTTCGGGATAGGTATGGTCTGGCAACAGATATTTTTTGTTATATTTCCTGATGTTCATGTATCAGCTGAAAGGTATAATTGACAAAGTTACAATATAATTAACTCAAAATGCACTTTAGACCAACATAATTTTTTAAATATAAAAAATAGTTTATAACGTTCAATTAGTAAAAAATGAACATAGTACTACAAAGGTACATTTGCTAAAAAAATCCGTAAGATATTTATTTATTTTTTGTATTAACGGTGATTTCAATTCATTTTATTTTTAAAATATTAAAGATAGTGAGTTGTAACCTTTTTTAATTCCTATTTTTTTTTTAAAGATATTTTCAGTTATATAATAAATAAAAGTAGGAGTGAGTAGCTCATTGGCAAGACACTGTGCTACTAACTCCAAGGACCCAGGTTGAATCCGGCTATGGTAGATATAACTATATAACTATCTAGTCATAGTAGCTGTGAGTCAATCCTGTCCACCTGTGGATAACACCTCATAAAGTGGGTTCCCTACAGTGGGTAAAAATCTGGCCAATTTGCTTCCTTGGAAAACCATTGGTCTAGTAA
Source organism: Halyomorpha halys (assembly GCF_000696795.3). Taxonomy (NCBI): domain Eukaryota; kingdom Metazoa; phylum Arthropoda; class Insecta; order Hemiptera; family Pentatomidae; genus Halyomorpha; species Halyomorpha halys. Next base: position 226,216 of record NW_027116144.1, read on the forward strand.
CAGCACTTCCTTACAAGGTAATGCATGGGTTGAAGGGATTTTATTTTATTTTTTAATTTCATACATATTTAAATTCACATATGTCGTTTATCTTTAATCTGAGATAAATGATCTAGCTATTTCAGATTTGTACTACCTCTTGATATGAAATTCTTTCCTTCACTAATTAAGGGGTCTTTTATCTAGCTGTTTTTCTAGGTTTTTTCAAACGTCTGTGAATAATAATTATAAGCAGTAACTATTCTTTACAATTGCAAGTTTTAATTACTATTTAAATTTGCATATTTACTGACAACTGTGAAAAAAGCCAAAAAAAAAAGCGTAAGAGCTCTGCTACCATCACAAATTTTATTTAGATAATAGACGAAATGTGAATAATTATTATGCTGAAAATCGGATGTACTAATAACTATTCACTTCGCAAACAAATTGTCTATCTTCTTATTCAATTAGGAAGGTCTGCAAGGGTACGAATAACCGCTAAGAGGCCTTTGAATAACACAAATGCTTGATTAAAATTCACCTCCTATTTTATGTCATGGGTATGCTTAGATAATAACACGTCGACTTTAACTTAATTTGATCCAAAAAGAGGTGCTAAAATATTATATAATGTTCGTAGGATTCTTTTTGTCGATAAGCGATGAAGATTTTCGCTTGTAAAAATAAATCACTACTTGTACAGATTTCAAAAAACAAAATTCGTTTCTTGCAAGGAGATAATTATGGGAGTTTTCCGTAACGTTGTCTCCATGAATTAAAAAAATGATAAGCAGTAATGGAACTATCATGACGAGGAATATGTTATAGTCGTATGTTCTTAAAAAAAAAAAATCTCCGTAAACTATTTGTTTAAGCTGTATTGCAGGGTAAAACGCATTTACATTTAGTAGCGTGCCTGAAAGTTTATGGCTGTAGGGCAACATTACAAAGTAAAAGCAGCACTGACCCAATAATGTTTCCGTATCAAAAACTAGTAATAAGTTCCAATTTACAGTTGTTTACCTGAATAATACCCATAAGCTGATTTCGATTCATATTTTTTATAGAACCGCAGTACAAAATATGTCATTGAATGGGGAAGTTTTTATTTTATGGAATAAGTCTTGATGGGGAAGAAATTGTTAATTGAAATGATGAATAGAATTTATTTAATATTCATTTTGGAGATTTTTTAAAATTAGGAGTGAAATTTGTCTCTTTATTACTCTTGAAAGAACTGAATCACCCTGTATAATAATTTATTAGCATTATTGCAGTTCTAGTGCCTATAAACATATTGACGTGCTCTACTCTTCCTAACATAATATAATATATGATATTTTAGAAATTAGATAGTTTGTTACGTTGAATTAAAAAAATATATATGAAAATAAAATACCCGAATTAAAATCTTATAGTTATACTTATTTAGGACAAGAAGATTGTAAAAAAAAAAAAAAAATTGAAAGTGAAAAATAGTGTCCAGCTAGTTTTTCAACTTCTTCTTACTTGTATTGATGGTTCATTTTGATCTTACATCTATACAAGTACATGAAAATGTTTTTACAAAATCCAACGTTTCGGCCGATCATCATCAAAAACAATCTTAATTTTAGCATAACAGCCTCACATTGATTTATTGAATTTTACAGATTATTGTATCCAATAAATTAACACAATTAAAATAAACTTATTTGTCATTATAGCGTTCACTAATAATTTCTATCCTTCACAATTTTTTATTTTACTAATAAATACAAGTTGTGACAGTAATATTAATTGTAATTGACTTGGGTCTGCAACGTTTAATAAATAAATGCGAAGCTGTGATACTAAAATTAATACTGTCCTTGATGATGGCTGGAGTGGCCGAAACATTGAACAAGTAATATGCTTTGATAAAGAAGGTTGAGACTATTTTGGATATTTTATATTATTATTAATAAAACTACCAGTCTCGAACATATATTCAAACATATATAAAAGTTCGCAAATTAGTTTTAATCAGTTTTATTTAATAGATTTAGTATATATTTTTTTTGTTATAGATTAAATTTCTTACAAACCTTTAATAAACTTGACTTCCATGTTCTAAGAAATAGTCCACAAATTATCCACCATATTTGGTGAACTAATTTTATGAAATAATGTTCGCAGGCAACACTTAAAAATTAAATATAAAAAGTTGCAGAAAGATATGAGATACTTAGATGTTACTATAAAGTAACAAAAGCTCAGGCCGAACCTTGTTAGATGAAATATATATTAAAGACGGTTACGTTATAAAAAAAAAATAAATAGATGATATGAGGACATCACATAAAGTTTTTATGCTGGATGAAATGATGTGTTAAGATACAGATAGAAAAAACCTATAATGTAAGAGGAAGAAAAGATTGAAGATGAACTGAGGAAGAGTTAAATTTATCCTTGAAATGTAATTGATATTTTTTAATTATCTAAATGTATTTTCTCAGTGATAATTTAATGGTTGACTTCTATCCTGATGCTAAAGAGTAAAATATTAGTGTTAAATTGGAGAAGAGTGAAAAGTAGGAATGGTCTATTTTAGTTGCCTGAAAGCAGTTGTATTAGGAGTCATGTGCCCGAGTCCACTTATCTTCAAAAATAAACTGAAGGCACCGTTTGGGCCCTTTGCAGTACAGCTGCTATCTGTGAATATAAAAAAAACCGCCTCCACGCACTGCTGGTACCTTTCTTTGCCAGTGTTCTCAATAGCTGCAGGCATATGTTGAACATCAAGTAATAATCAGAATAAAACGAATTAATTTCACACTAATTAATTTTAAAAGTTAGTATTATCATACCAAAGGGAAGGAGTTTTTGAAAAAAAATATTGTGTGGAGGTTTATGATATCCAAACAAAAATTAGAAAAAGTTGGGTATCATTTGATATAAATTTTAAGTTTTTCCAAGCTCTTCAAAGTTATTTTAGCTGAAAAATACAGGCCGGATTCGGCAGGGAATAATACTAAATAAAATTCTAGGTTTACATTGAAAATGAATTAATCCAAAAAAATATTTATAAAATACAATCAGAAAATGACTTTGTCGATTTAAATTTGTATATAAAAGGATGAGTTTTAGCAGATTTTTCTTTTTCTTTTTTTTTTTTTTGGCAAAGGGCAAAGATAAACATTAATCTATCACTATTATCCCCCCTTCAGTTGAATAGAAAACGGGATTCACACAGTGAATGTAGAGCGAAGAACTGAATATTATTCTTAAAACGTTCATTTTTTGAGCTCAGGGATAAGTTAATTGTGTAAATTGATGATGATCTCGAAAAGTTACTCTTTGTTGATTTTTATTCCATAAAATATAATATAATTCTTATACTAGGAATTTAGGAAGATAGTCCGGTCGGTGGTCAATAATCATATCAAAATCAACCAAAACTATTTATTGTTAACCAACGTTTCTTCCCACTTCATTAACAATAAATATTAAAATTACAATAAACACAATAATTAACAATCAATATTTTTATTTTACTATTTTGATACCTTTATTGACCACCACTCGGACTATCATCCTACAATCTATTTCATACGGTAATTCCTTATAATATAAATTATGATATATTGAGAAATCAGTGCAAATATAAAAAGTAAATAATTGTGTAATTATAAATCTAGTTGTTGAATTTTCACTTAGACAAAAGAACAATTATTTATCTTTAGTACATAACTTGGCTAATTTTCAGACGATGTTCCACTTCATCAGTAGTTACTTGTCTTTCTAAGAGTCGTTTCATGTGAACGTTTTCTTCATCTGGCAAACGGTCGTCCGGCTCCTTCAACGTGCGTAATACTTGTTCAACCATTTTTGAATTTTTCAATCCATTTGTAGACACCGAATGGGGTTGGCCGTTGTGGTACAACACTGTTTCCGTACTGTACCGAAATTCTTCGATGAATTTCGCCCTCTTCCGACAAAAAAAAAAAGTATCATTGAACGTTGCTCTTCTTTGGTTCAAATAGAAAATGGAGCAGTCATGATTAACATAACGACAGTGATAACGAAACAAATCTAGCAGCTTGAAACTTGCATAGGCATAACAAAAAATAAACAAAGCATGCATCAGCAACGCAAAACGACAGTGGTACCAACATAAACGAAAATATAACTAAATTGAGGATAAATGACACACTCGTATTAGTCCAAAAACTAGGGGGGAAATCCAGATTCATCCGCTATTAATCTGGAATATTGTATTAACTGTAATGTTTGAATTGATTTTGATCAAATTAATATAAAATAAAATATGATTTTATACTTAGTTGTTTTCTTTTCAAGGAAAAATAATCATTAATAGTCCTAATTTCTTCATTTTTCTGTTCCAGACACTCGTCCATTATCCAATCCAATTATTATGTTAAAAGAATTTAGATCTCATCAACCTTCACATTTACTTTTAAGTTTACATTTATTATATATTATATATTTAATATTATTTACTCTAATTATCATATCTTCCCCATAAAGAATATTCGTGACTTGTAACTGATATGTTACCATAATATTTTCTTTACAAAATTTATTTTTCACTAAATAATAAAACTAATTAAGACTGAGAACTAGTACTGTCTCCACCCCACGTGCCCAACGGTCTCGCCAAACTCCTGTGAACAATCTAGTAATTTTACCTTTCTTTTTTTAAAATTATTTGTTCTGTTTCAAATATTAATTAAAATTGTGATTTTAACTATGATGACGTTTCTGTTTATAGCACACTAAGTGGTTGAAGAGGACTCCTAGCTGGGAACGGAATAATCGCAACAATACGTTTTGTTCCCTATTTTTCCAAAATCTTTTAAACTCAATTTTTCAAAGTGATAGCCGTATAATTCCCTTCTTGCCGTCGCTAATTGAATTTCCGAAGGTACTATTAAGAACTGAGGGAATGCGGGTCGGTAGAAGTTCAAAAAAGGAAAATCATGTACAATGAGCACATTATTTTTTATAGCAGCGGCCTATTCTTTTCATTTTTTTCCAATGAGGGATCAGGTAGGCAGGCCGGTGGTCACAGCTGCTTGGCATCAATCAAATACTGGCAATTAATATCCGCTGTTTTATTACAGCAATTATTATTAAAAAATTGTTACATTTTAATTATGATTATATATATAAACAAGCATTGATTCTAATAAAATGTACTTAAAATACTAAGCTCTTGATAATGTAATACAATATTGTTCATCACCATGTTTTCACGCCAAGTTATATTAATTTGTAAATATTTTACATATACAGTCGTAGTATTTAATTTAATTACATTTTTTGTAGTATTTTCTTTAGAATTTTTTTTTTTCAGGGAAATGATATATGTATACCAGTATAATATTGTAAATCAACTTCAGCACATTAGATATTAAGAGTATTATTTAGAACTCTTGGGAGGAGAGGAGAGCGACTAGAACTCTAACCAGAATTTTATTTTAAAAGAAACAGAGGTATTCACACTAATTAAATAATATGTAAAAGCAGGAATTAGGGTCAGTGGGATTATTTGGTTGGCGTAGCCTAGCAACGGATCAACAATCTACGGCTTAAAAAGAGTTGCCTAGTCTCCATTTAGTTGTTTCTCTGATTCTATTATCAGACTTTATCTGTGTGAATTATATGGTATTTAAACATTTCATTTTTCTTGTGATTAATGGTAATAGAGCCACGATGTCCGGTGAGTGCTATTATAGTATTTCATTCAAATAAGGTTAAACATTTGGTAACTAATCTTGAGTCAGTTTAGATGTGGGCCCACCAACAAAAAAAGCTTCGTTTACAACTTCGCAACAATAGTCGTGCTGGTATCGAAAAATATCTCCTCTGACCTATCGGAGAAGCAGACAGTATTTTATTTTATATAGTTATTAATGCTAGTAGAGAGAATATGGGCGAGCTGGGACACAAAGTGAGCAGGGAGTTCCTCGACTTGCCACCAGAGTGCAGGGTTGTTAGTTCAGACGGTGACCGATAGATAGCAGCACCATCGGCAGTAGTGAGAATACGGGCGAGCTGGGACAGTGATTTGAGGAGCCAATCAGAAGCCAGCATTTCGATGACGTCACACATGGCGGGAGATTTGAATTCAAATATTC
>NW_027116144.1:234375-234560 GCF_000696795.3 Halyomorpha halys
TGATCGTCACCATTATATTATGAGGATCTCGCGATCCTCTTCTTTTCGTTCACCACCATATTGACCACGTGACTTATGGAATTGGTAGATGATGAGTGTACACGGCCGCCATTTTCTTTATTGTACGTCACCATTTTATTATGAGGATCTCGCGATCCTCTTCTTTTGTTCGTCGCCAATTTACT
>NW_027116145.1:0-40668 GCF_000696795.3 Halyomorpha halys
CGATATCGATATTTTGCTTTCGATATCCCATCCCTAGTTTGAGGTGGTACCGGCTGGAACGATACGGCAACTCAAGGCTGCTAAAAGTAACTTTCTCATAGCAATACCTAAATTTGAGAATAGTAATAGTAAATTTGTATTGGTATTCTGCTATTATTTATTTCTACAGTAATATTGAAAATAATGTGCATTAATTAATTTTCTCTTAGATGCTATCTAATTTTTTTTTCTAAATATAGTTTTAATTCGTAATTGTTCCTCCTTACCTCATACGCTTCTTTAAAACCTTGTCAACAAAAACAAACATTATCAAACACTGACAAATTCGCTAGAGAAAACAAAATCAATTGAAAACTTTAAAAAAGTATAGAAGAAGCAATTTCTGGAGTATTTTTATCAACAACATTGAACAGTAAGTAACATTTCAAGGTTTTCCCATACTTAATCTGATCCCGGAAAATTATTCTTACAAAATGAAAAAAATAAACAGGTTAAGCAATAACGGAGTAGAAGGGCTCCCTGTAATGTAGAGTTGCATTATAATACATTTAGTAAATCTGATCTAATTTAAATTGTAGTGTTACAGACGTGTAGAGAAACTACCCATTGGTAGCACTCTAAACTATCTAATTAGTATTAATAATTACTATTAATATTTCCTGAATCGTGAGATTTTAGGGTATTGTTTGCTTTTACTTTTTTAATATTTTTTATTGGATGTTATATTTTTTTTAATAATTATCCACAACTGATTCGTACTTTACAAAAATAAGTTATAGAAGAATAAATAAATAATTATTTAAATTTATTATAATTAGAAACGTTTTAGAACAAATTATAGAAGGACAAATATTTTTCAAACTAAGTTACTTGTCTGTTCTACTTGGAGGAATAATGAAAAGAAAGGGACGCAACAATGAAACACTTATTTTGTGATAACAACCCTTATTTATCTATTAGAATTTCACTTCCGAGTCGTTTTCTGTTATATTGGTAACCTGTACATATAAATCTATCCTGAATATTCAAACCACAGAATATATTTTGCAATCCAACTTTTATTCACCTTAGCAACGAGTTTCAGATCTACGAAATGATCTCTGATTTTTCAAAATGCAATTTGGCTACAAAATAATCAATGTGGCAATAGGAAAAATAAAAAAATAATTATTATTTAAATTTTCTACGTATTTATTTTTTATTCTAATTAATTAATTTATTTTTTGTTTTTATCTGTTGTATTTTAATATAGTAAGCTTCTGAGGAATGTGCATAAAAGCTATTTGTATCAGTGGGCAAACCTAATGTTTTCCTTGTGAATCGTATCGTTGATATTTTGGCTGCGGAAAATAAAAAAATAAATAACTTGCTCAAATGTCTAATACCGAAAGATGAAGTTTGTTTATCTATGAAAAGCGTATCTTGTAAGGTACTACAACATAATATATTATAGAATAAAGGTTGGATTATTAAAAAATAAATTCGGTCCAGAGGTACTGGACTCAATAATGGCAGTCTTTCACTTCCATTCGTTCCTTCGTTTTTTTTTTGCACATCGCTCTTGACTACTCCTAAGTTATGTATATGTATAACTTAAGTATCGATGAAGCCTATATAATATTTTCCTTTTACATTTTTTTTATTATTTTTTCCTTTTAATCTATGTGTTATTCTTATTCTCGTAAAATGTATCTAGTTGTTTGTTCTTGGTAGACTGATCTACTGCTGTGACTATGAATGATGGTCTGATCTCACATAACCGTCTAATATTGAATTTTTTTAGCGGGCCACTGAAGAGGATCTAGGAGGGTGAATTCCGGAGAGCGAATTTGTTGATCGGGTGAATTGAATAATTGAGCAGAAATGAGAGGGAAAAATGGGAGTGAGTGAAACATTTGTATTGGTTGTACAGACCGAAATGGATTGTAAAAGGAAAATGTAGGGGTGAAAAAAAATTGTTTATTATATCCTATTATTGTATATCTTTTTTTTATGATTATACCATGTATGTGTAATGTAAATATGTCCGATTACGGATTGATAAGTATGGTATGTGAGATGGCAACCTAATGTATTTGGGCAGCATAGATGAATAAATAAAGTATTTCTCTATATAACGTGCCATGAAGCCACTTTATGCCTCCTCTACTCTTGGGTGCCCTGGTGCGTTAAGAAGCTCATGTTACGTCGAGGTCCTTCATTTATGTTCGAAACATGGCATTGTCGAATTCTCTGCCTGAATGTGATGAGATCCGCCCCGGAGCTCCGTAGTATTGAAACCACAATCGGAAAGCTACCAACACTGCTTCCGACAACTTGTCCACCACCTGATGCGCCATTGCCGCGTTACTGAAGAGGAGAACTTGAAGAAGAAACGAAAAAACAGGTAGAATCAAGGAGAGTTTTGAAGAGTGTACTCACAGAGGGGCGACCGCACGTTGGAGAACCACCATTTGAGAGGAACACGGCGGTTTGCCTATTATACGAGCGAAGAGAGGAGTAAGCTGTCTGATTAACCCTGGGAAACACATTAGTCTGCCGAGAGGCCCCAGAGAGATTGAGTGATGGAAAGAGGGAACTACAGGTCAGAGTATATAACTGTCAGTTGATCACTCTGGGTAGGCCTTGCAGCATTAAAGGGTAATCAGAAATGGAATTGGGTAACTGGGAGGCTAAGGGAGGAAAGGTAACTTCTAAACAGTCCATGTAATGAGGAAAATGCCCCGAGCAACCAGATAATCATTGATTATCACTGATAATCATTGACTACCAGATATTTTGGAAAAGGTGAAAATAGAATTGGAGTGAAGAGGTACAGCTATCAGAAGCTCGTGTGTGACTGTAAGCGAGAACGGACGTGATTAACTAGACGGAGAGTTGGAAAGAGGGAACATTGAAGTAATATGATGATCTTTTTTGTAAAGAAGAAGAAGTACCGAGAGCTACAGGAAAAATGGTGCACGAAATCACATTGAAGCAGGATAGGGTGAAGCACGTTAAGAAGAGGTGATGTCCCCAGGCACTTCGAAAACACATTAGGGAATAAATAGAAAGTTTACGGAAGCAATTGTGGACAGCACTTCGCTCTACAACAGTCCATTGTAAGCAATACGCAAAAAGAGTACCTCGGACGAATTCCAGAGAATCAGGGAGTTCGACCTCAATCATTCTTGGTGTGTTAAGGTGCCACATCACATCGATATCCTTCAATTCCTTTCGGGTCAAGGAGTTGTCGAATTCTATTCCCCCGTCCAACGAGATGCGGCCGTTCCAAAACTACCTCGGAAAACCTGTCCCGCACCTGGTGCACCATTGCTGCAAAATGTCAATCATGGTCACCCATGTTCTTTCTCTCTTGGCGTCCATTTTCGCATCCTCATTGTCCCTTTTCTTGTTCCACGGTAATCGAGACAACCAACTTTTTTTTACCTGCTTTATATAGTATACCCATGTTATATTTGGCTAGGAACACCTTTCAGGCTATAATTCTAGTTGACATTCCTTCAGTTTTCCCACCGACTGGAATGGTTTGTGGTCAGTGTGTAACTTGAACCTTCTACTACTAAACTCATATGGCCTAAAATGATCGACACCCTACACTATTCATGGAGTACTCGCTCCATTGTGCTATATCTAATTTCCGTCTCCATTAGGCACCTGCTGGCGTATGCCACTGGGCGCTCTCCCCTTTCGCCCTCCTGAGACAACAGCGCTCCTAGCGCAAACTAACTGGCATCTATTGTTACTGTGGATTGCCGAGTGAAATCCGGAAAAGCAAGTACCGGCTCTTGCTGCAATCTCTCGATGTACCGTCTGATATTGTCCCTGAGATCCTGTGCCATTACCGTCTAGATTTCCACTCCAGAGCATTGGCATTTGCTTGTGGCATGGTGATTTACGGTAGAGGTGGAAACTCATTTGTAACTGGTGGAACTGCTACCGGTGGGTATTCTGAGAAAGATTCGGAATTGGGTCCCGGAATATGCCATTGTTCAGCAAAGAAATTTGCACTAACGCCTATGATATTACAGGTATAGAGAGCAGAAGTTACGTTGTACCACTCTTCTACTTTTTTCCTTGCGAATCCTGTTCCTGACTTATGAAAGTCCAAAGCATTACCGGCCATTTCATCCTCTCCCGGCAAAGTACCATGGAAGTCCGTCGACGCACCCGCATCCCAAAAAGAATTTCGAATAGGGCAAACCCCGTGACAGTGTGTATGGAGTGGTTGTATACTGCGTCTGACCGTTTCATGGCGTTATCAGGTTCCAGTCCCGTTTCTAGCTGGTACGCTCGTCACTCAGAGTGCATTGGAGTCGCTCTATCCCTCGGCGGATTTTTGGATGTTAAGGTGCCAAACCACTGTCCTGCACATGCCATAGTCACCTTACTGAATACATCGATGACTATGGTTCACTTATAGCATTTCCAGGTGAAAGAATTCACCTGTAAGTCGCTTAGCAGTGTGTTCGCGGTAGAGGTCTCTTCTTGAGCTACACCGGGTGGGTCCCGATCATACTTCGTACTGAGGCACACCTCGCATTTCCCAAGAATCTCCTGGATTGTACATTTTCTGCCCCACTAGAAATAGTTGCGCGGCAATGCTTGTAAAGTCTCGTTCAGCCCATGACGATTAGTTTTTCCTTGGTAATGCGCCAACACTTTTGATGTCCTGGATCTCGCAGAGTGATTTGTGCATCAACGTCAACGTGCATCAACGTGCATCGAATAAACGATCGATCTATGCCAATTTCTTCCATTCTCCGTAGCAGTTAGTTCTTTTCGCATACTGTCGCGTTTCCAACATATAAATGGTAAATCTTACCGGCGTTGGATGCTTCTTTTAGTTCTCTACAGATTTGATCCTCTTTGACACCCGGTTGTGACGAGATAATCGAAATGATACTGCTGCCATACTTGTTATGTTCTATCTTCAGCAACCCCGTCGTTTTTGTCTTCCAAATAATCTGGTACCTCTTGTTGATAATCTCCTCAAGATCCTCCATTTTCGTCGGTCTTTCGTCATTTGAACTTTCCTCTGCGGACGTCTCCTCCCTATTCTGGTTTTATGGTGAGGCCGATTGCTGTCCTTCTTCCGGAGTCCACTCCCTCAAAAACTACCTTCCAATTCCAGACGTTTTCCCTTGGTCATATCCTACTGCGTTTACCATTATTGCTCGTGAGAGCCAATCTGCTACAACGTTTTCCTTGCCAGGTTTGTAAGTGATGTCCATGTTGTACTGGATCAACAGTTCTTTCCACCTTGTAGTTATCACGATTCCTTTAGCTTCCCCACCCATTGGAGGGGAATGTGGTCCGTCTGGACCCCAAATCTTCTCCCGAACAAGTAGGATTGGGAATGCTCTATTGACCATATTATGGTCTATAATATAATATATAATTATTATCAATAATAATATGTAACCCAGTCGTTCTCATTCAAAGGCGCTGTAACGTGCTTCTGCCTCTGTGATACCTTACCTCACTTTCTTGTGACAGCACTGTTCCCTGCGCGTACTAAATAGCGTCTGTCGTGAGCGTGAACTGCTTTTGTAAGTCAGGAAATGCTAGTACTGGTTCCTTTTGCTACTGATCTATACAATTTCTTATATTGTCTTCAATGCCCCGATCTTACCCCCTCCAGAGATATGGTGTGTCCTAGAAAATGTATTTGTTTTTGTCCCAGCAATGACTTCTTTCGAGATAGTTTTAGTCCGAATTCTCGCATCCTCTGAAAAACGGTCTTTAAGTGTTTCACATTGTCTGTAACCAATTTACTAAACACCAGGAGGTCACCCAGGTAAATCTGGCATACTGATTCATCAATATCTCTCAAAAATTCGTCTGTTATCCTTTGAAATGTGTTGTTCGCGTTCTTCAGACCAAACGGCATTCTCCTAAATTCTTAGTGGGTGCATACGAATTTGGTGATACCCTGCTTACACGTCTAAGGTGCTAAAGATTTTATCCCCTCTTAGTCTGTCAAGGATATCCTCAAACCTTGCAATCCGATACCTATCAGCGACGGTATCATTGAGCTTACGTTAATCGATGACCACCCTATATATCTCCCCGTTCTCACCTGGCGTAGACTTCATCCACACCGCCCACAACGAACTATTTTAGGGTGACGTACTGTCTACAATGAATCCTTGTCTTCTAAAGTTTTCGATTTCGTCTCTTATGTTCTTCCGGAGTGCCTGTGGGTATCTTCGTTCTCTAACATGTCACTCTTTCCTGCTTTAGTGGAATCTCATGAACCGTCCTTTCTGTTGAATTCAAAACCTATCTTTCATTAAAGAAAGTACCATCAAATCCGTTGTAATGGCGTCCTTCCTATTCTCCACCTGCGTTACTGCCCCTACTCGCGCCTTCCCGTCTGCAATTGTTTGTTGGCATCAGCACTTCTTTCGTCCAATTTTAATATTCCATTTCCCATTACTATTATTTTATTATCTTAGCCCCACCTTCTCTAAAAGACCACAACCGATAATCACCTGATAATCCCTAAGCATCCTACTCACTACATGAATTGTTGAAATGCCCCCTTTAGCCCCTCACTTACCCAGTCCTATCCTCTATACTGCATGGTCCACCCAGAGTGATTAATTTACATTTGCAAACCTTTACTTGGAGTGTACTCCCCTCGCCGCTAATTAGTACTTCCCTACAAGAAATGGTTTTTGAACTGCTCTTGTCCACCAGACAGCTTAATCCTTCGTTCACTCGGATAATAGGCAGACCGTTCTGCTCTCCTTTCACGTGATATTTTGTCAATGTGCGGTCGCCTCTCTGCTTACATCCTCCTTACATCTCACGTGTCTTCCTTCCTCCTAGTCCTCGCCTCCTCGTGCTTTCTCGGCTCCTTTGCTCACGAACATTCCTTTGTTCATCCACTTCGTCTTCAGTTTCTGTTACTCCTAAAACTTCTACTCACTAGACGATCCGCTCAGTCTCTGCCGAAGGCTTTTCCTCTGAACTTGTTGGGCATTGACCTCCATTGGCTCGCCTTCTTCTATATTCCTTCTTCGATACATGTAAGTAATACTTCCTGAATTATTAAATCCCAGATTAATGAGGTCGTTAGACATTAGTGAATCCGACAGAACTAAATTTTAGAGTGTTTCTTATGTTATTGTAATGTTCACTGCTTTTACGAAATTTGCTAATTATTTTTGAACTTGTTGAACTCTCCATTTATCGTCTATTTTTCAGTACAAAGTATTATTATTATTATTTACTAATTACTTCTTTGTCTTACTAACTTTGTTTTTTTTTTCTCTATGCTTATTTTTTTGACTTACATATTACATTAGTTACATATATTTTCTTTCCATTTTTAAATTATTATTATTAAATTAAATTATTCATATTTCAAAGTTTCTTTGCATTATATAACTTTACATTTTTATTTTATTAATTATGTTATTTTACTCACATATTTAATTACCTATATATACCTTATATTTCCCACTTCTTTCATTACATTATTTTTATATATATTTTTATCATTATGTACAATTATTTACTTTAATCATTCTATATGTTCTTTATTCACTGGTTGTTATCTGGTTTTTTTCTTAGCCCTGATGAAGCCTATAAATTATGGCCGAAACGTTGGCACTAGTAAATAAGCTTTTTAACTTATTTGTGTTATTCTCTGACCGCACCTCCTACTATCTTCTTCTCATAAATATTATCCCATACAATACTTATTTCTAATTTTCGTTTTTTTTTCCCAAAATATGAGTAAAATAAACAAAAACAATATAGTGATTACAATGATAAATTATGATAAATTTACCAATAAAATATTTTGACAAGGAAATCAAAATTTACCTAAAGAAAAAAAGTTAAAAACATTATTATTAAAATTAAAATTATTTTAATTTTAAAAATGTCGTATTCTCATTTACGAATTCCACTTTAGTATTAGTGAAAAAATAAAAAATATTAAAAATGCGTGAAAATACACAGATCAAGCAGAAAAACATTCCGGCTCTCTTAGCATCAACGTCTAGAGAAGTGGGGGTAAGCTGCCACTTCCTCTGGTCTAGCAATTACAAATCTCGCGGCTTTAATCCTAAATCGTATTTTTCTCTTTACGATCACCCTATGCTACCAAAAATGAATCTGTTTGCGCAGACTTGTTTTATTTGCTTGTGGTCAAGTGCCTATAAGCTCACTTTTTTTGATTTACAAATAATAAGAAAGATAAATTTTTTAAATCCCAAAATAATTACAACAAAAATTAATGAACCAATTTCAGTAACTTCTATGGGGTTCTAGATGGTAAATCCGTTTACAGATGGGAAATTTATTATTCCGTATTCAAATGAGAAGAAAAGTAAATTTGCCCCGAAAGTGTTGCCATCTCTTGAAAAAAAACTTACTAAAAATCGGTACCTTAACATAATTGTGAATATTGTACATTCAAAAATGAATGTTAAGGTTGAAAAGATTAATGAACGGGCATCCAAAACATCGTTAGGAAAATATTATGAAGGAGATGATAGAGAGAACAGTACAGAAAATCGGTACATTTAGCCTTAAAGAGAAATACATTATTTAGCCATCCTGCCCAAATATATTGGGTTGCTACAAAATAGGAAAGTGCGAAAGAGAGAATAAAAAACTCGGAGAGAAGAACCAAGAAGCAGCGGGCGCCGTGAGGACGGAAAATGCCATGGATGCGGAAAGGTAGGCCACTTAAGGGCACAGTGCTCCCGTATGCGATGTTTCGAACGTGGAATAGAGGGACATATAGAGAAAATGTCTTTATATGTTTCGAAGACAATAATCGAACCAGGAAGCACCGGTGGAGATGAATGCCCAACGTGTGAGGAAAAGAAGGATTTCTTTGAGGTCAGAACGATCTACAAGTGATAACACCGACACGTCTGAGGCCTCAAAGGTTGATGCAGAAGGGAATGATGTTTGGATTCATAGCAGACAGCAGAATATGAGGAACGTGTGGAGACGGTCTGAGGGTTGACAGGACGAAGGAGAACTGAACAGCTCGTAGGAGTAAGCGGGCACGCACACGCACAAGCACACAAAAAAAAAACACGCACGCATACACACACAAGCTTTCCGTTCAGCATTGAAAACAATGACGCAAATCGAACATCATAGATGAGGATACTCCAGTTGAATTAGAACCATTGCGAAGCTGCCCAGGATCTCCTTTACCAAACGGTACGGGAACAGCACATTGACGTCGCTATTCTCTGCGAACAATATAAAAATCTGGAAGGTAACTCGTGGGTATCCGATGTCAGCTGACTGAGAAGATCAGCTGATGGAATGTATATAAAGAGATGTACTAAACCCAATAAAGCCAGTATGTTACAGCAGTTCAAGTGTGTTAGATCTTATTCCTCTTTTTTAACATTTTTCTTTCGCCGATACTTAACTAATATATATACAGTTACAGCCTTAGTCAGCTGTTATTTCGATGTCTGGTGATCAAGTAGATTAGCTGATTCAATATATATAAGTCATGGTCTGAGTCAGCTGTTATTTCGATGTCAGCTGACTGAGGGGATCAGCTGATCGAGGGGATCAGCTGATCAAGAGTATATAAGAGATGTAGCGAACACAATAAAGCTAGTATTTTACAGCAGTTCAAGCGTGTTAGATCTTATTCCTTCTTCTCTTTTTTGACATTTTGTTTTCGCCAATACTTAACTGGGACTTTAAATACCGGAGTAATATTTACTTTAAAAAAGTTTTTTTTTTAATAGTAGTTTTCTCAGCTTATTTTTCTTCATATATATATATAACTTATGTGAAGTCTGGTGATGAGAATAAAAAAAAAAGGAAAAAGGGACACTGAGAAGACTCACCAGCTTGCTGAAATAACACTGTTTTATTTCGCCTTTTAATTCCTCTTATATACATTCTGTGTGTTTGTTTACGAGGGGAGTCAGGATTACGGTATCCCGTACAGATCCCGTAACTCCGCCCTACCAGTTTATGAACAGGCTCATAAACTTACAAAATTCCAACCAAACCTGAGATACACAAATGATAATAATATAATACAAAACAAAATAAAACATAATGACTACAATCCTTCTTTCAACTATTTACAGATGATCCTAAAACTATTACTAAAAATGCACTTCTGGTTCCACTATTTACACTTCGTCAACACACACCTGTTCTCTACACGTACAGTAAAAAATAAAAGGATTACAAAAACAACAAAAGAAAGAAAATACTATCTTCGTTTTTGGGCGGAGATGAGGATACTCCAGCGTTCTACGGTGTTCCCGATGTGGGGAACTTCAATTGTTCAATGTGGACATTTCTTCTTTTTTTGGGTTCGTTTACACTCTCTATTGTAACCACATTGTGTTCTCTTATGACAATCACCCAGAATGGATCCTCGTATCGCTGTAACTCTTTACTCCGATTTGACCCCACCGTATTTGACCGGCGATAGACAGTTGTCCCGATTTTAATCTCCACCCTAACGTCTCTAAGGTTTAAATTCTGGCGAGTTACCCTTTAGTTTTTTTCTCGTACTATCCTCTCCCTGACTTTCCCCCACGTTTTGGTTAGTTCCATACCGTTATTTATAACCTATCCCCCACCACCAGCTGTGGCCCTATAATACCGTCGGCGCCCCCGAAGCCCAAAAAGAATTTCCAATGGTGAAAATCCGGTTATCCCGTGTATCGAATGATTATAGGCCGCCACTGCTTTCGCCATCGCTTCGTCGGCCTCTAATCCTTTATCCCACTGATAGACCCTTAGATGGTCCCAATGGGTAGTGTGCAATCTTTCTATTACCCCTCTACCGTTGGGATGACCTGGCGTGTTTAGGTGCCATTCCACGCCTAGCGCTCTCATTTCATCCTGGATCGCACTGTTATCAAATTCCCTCCCTGCACCCGATGAAATCCTCGGGAATGCCATAGAACTGGAACCATTGTCTCAACGCCCCTAGTACTGCCTCTGCTGATTTTTCCTTAACTAGATGGGCTATAGCTGCTTTGCTAAAGAGGTCCATGGCCGTTATCCATTTGTACCCTTTCCAGGAGAACGTGTCCATTTGAAGGTCTGCGAGGGGCGTGTCGGCCGTTGGTGTTTCTTCCTGTATCACCTTTGGCGGGTGCCGGTCATATTTTGTGCTCAGACACACGTCACAAGCACCTATGACGTCCTGTATCGTTTTCTTCATACCCCCACCCCAGAGATATCTGCGTTTCAGGGTTTGCATCGTCTCGTTCACACCTCTGTGATTCGTCTTCCCCTGATGATACGCCAACGTCACTTCCTTCTGCTGCTCCTCGTCCCGTATTGTGTCATGAGACCATATGGTGTTTATAGTACTGCGTCCGTAGCTGCTGTTCATCTACTTTCATCATTCCGTACGTCCTCGTCTTCCAGATGATTTGCCTCGGCTTGTCATTGATGATTTCGTCCACTTCATCCATTTCCACGAGTCTCCCACCGGTTGAACTATCGTCCTCCGATGACGGGCCTCCTTCCTCTTGCTCCTGACCGTCCCTGGTTCCCTCTTCACCTGACGTCCACTCTCGCAGAAACTGCCTCACATCCCCGGAAGGCTCACCCCGATCTTCCTCAATGGCATTTACCAAAAGCGCTCGAGATAGCCAATCAGACATACGTTTTCTTTCCCTGTTTTATACGATATCTCGATATTGTATCGGTTGAGGAGCTCTTTCCTACGGGTAACCCTCGCAGAGGACTCCTTCAATTTCCCTACCCATTGGAGGGGGCGGTGGTCGGTCTGTACCCTGAATTTTTTCCCGAATACATAGGGTCAAAAATGATCTACAGCCCACACTATCCCCAGCAATTCGCTCTCCAGCGCGCTGTATCTCGTTTCGGCATCCGTAAGGCGTCAGCTTGCATACGCAACAGGGAGCTCCTTCCCCTTCCTGAGATAACACCGCACCAAGGGCGTACTCGCTAGCGTCTGTCGTAATAGTGAATTGCCGTTCAATGTTAGGAAAGGCCAGGACAGGTTCCTTCTGCAGTTGTTCCCTACATTTGCGAATATTATTATCCATGGCAGGGGTCACGATCAATCGACTTCCTTTTTGTAAGAGATTGTTAATGGGTACCAAATATTCTGCTATCACTGGCACAAATCTCCGATAATAGTTCAGGGTACCTAGCAACCTCCGAACTCCCTTAACATCCATTGGCACGGACATCTTTTGGATCTCCTCAACCTTCTGTGGAAGGCTTGATTCCCTGTCCCGAGATCACTTGTCCTACAAAGCTAATTTGTGCACGACCTAGTACCGACTTTTCCTGGGACAATTTAAATCCAAATTGTCGAATCCTCTGAAAAACCTTCTCCAGATGTCTTATATGCTCCTCTTCCGATTTGCTAAACACGAGAAGGTCGTCCATGTAGACCTGACACATGGATTAATCCAACCCACGTAAAAATTCGTCCATCAGGCGTTAGAACGTTATTGGTGTGTTTTTCAACCCGAACAGCATACGGGTGAATTCATAATGACCCCTCTCGAACGTGAAGGCCGTTTTGTGTTGATCTCTGTGGTGTATTGCTATTTGGTGATATCCAGGTTTCAGGTCAAGGGTGCTGAATATGGTTGCTCCTCCTAATCTGTCTAGAATGTCCTCTAGTCTTGGGATCGGATATTTTTCGTCCACCGTATTCGCATGAAGCTTCCAGTAATCTATCATGACTCGGTATTTCTCAGACGTTTCCCCTGGTAGACTCTTCTTCTTCACAGCCCAAAAAGGGCTATTGTATGGCGACCTACTATCCACTATTATGCCTTGGGCCTTTAGACTCTCTAATTCTTCCCGAATGTGTTGTCAAAGCGCCTGAGGATATCTTCTTTCTTTCACGCACGTAACCATATCTCGCTTTAATAGGATTTCATGGACTGTCTTCCCCAACCTTCTTCCCTGCTTGAAGAATATATCTGCGTATTCATCCGCTATTAACTCCCTCCAGTTACCCGTCTTGTTAACCGCCCCTACTCGCGGTATCCCTCCCCTCACAAGTCGCTGACAAATGAATTTCTTTCCTCCCAACCGCATATCCCATTGGTTTCCCACATTTCTTATTCGCCCCCCCCCCCAACTTCGACAATAAATCGCAACCAATTATGATCTGATACTCGCGTGGCATGTTCCCCACTTCGTGCATCAATAATTTCCCCCCATTATTAGTTAACCCCCCATTCACCCAGATCTATAATGATTTCCCCGTCCACGTTACAGGGTCCACCCAGGGTGATTAACTAACAAAGACATACCTGAACATAGGGCTGGGGTGTTCTCTCTCCGTTTCTCAGCTTCTCCAATGCTTCTCAACCCACGATGGTGTTGGAGCTCCCTGTATCGACCAAGCACCGTACTCCTCTCAATTCGATAATAGGCAGGCCGCTGCTATCGCTTCCCACGTTACAACTCACCGATGTGCGGCCGCCACTCTGTATGCATTCTCCTCAGATCTCTTCCGTGGATCCTCTCCTCGCGTTTGCTCTCCTCCATCCATTTCTCGAGGTGTTTGGCCGCCTTGTCTCTCCATCCTCGACCTCCGTGCCTGATGCCTTTGATATCTCCGAGATGTCGCTGCTCGACTAGTCTGGTCTATGTGCCTTACTTCTTCGCCTCACTCTCTGCGCATTAACCTCCATGTGCTCTCCTAGGCTCGCCTCTCGCCTCCGGTACATATAGGGGCATCTTCTTGCTATGTGACCCTCGTTCCCACATTCGAAGCATCTGGTACGAGGGCATTGGGCCACCAGGTGACCCGTTTTTCCACATCCGTGGTACCTCCGCTCTTCTCTTCGACCGTTGTTCCTCGGCTTAGCCTGGTTCGGTCTTCTGTCGCCTAAGCCTCTTTCCTTGCCGACATCTCTCTGGTCCTTTCTCCTCCACGGCGCTGGATTGTTCCTCGGGCGGGTGTACGTCACTCTATTCCACCCCCTTCCTCAACCTCCATCCTGGTGTCTTCTTCCCATGCGCTTGCATCTATCATGTCCTGGGCACATTCTCTAAACGTGCGATACCGTGGCAGTCCTTCTGGCTTGTTAGTTTCCTTTGCCAGCTGTACTTTCAGTATGATGTCTAGAAAGTTCGTCTTCCATTGCACCACCTCCGCGCTTTGTGTCTTCCTCATCTTCTCTATAACTCGATTGAAATGGGCAAGTAATGATGCCGCATACTGTCCCTTCGAGTGACCTTGCTTTCTTCTCTAGCGGAACATATAAAAAATGTCTTCTTCCGGAGTCCATCTTCCCCCTCCGTAAGCCTTTTTCAATCGCTCCTTGATAACTGGCCAGGCTGTCTCCTCATCAGCTTGGATATGATTAAGAATGGCTCTCTTAATTTTGCAGATTAACGCCGCCTTCAGTGAAATGGCATCGTTCCTATCCAGCATGTCCTCCGCTACTTTGGCCTCCATTCTTTCTATGATGCGATCGCCTCCTTTGAGAAAGTGGTTTAGTTCCCCGATCTCCCCTGAGAACCATTCTAGATCTGATATAGCCTTCCTTAAATCTTGCGACGTGGCTTTTCTCACTTTTAGCTTAGCTAGCATATTGGCATGCGCCTGAGCTAACTTGGTCTCTGGTAGTTGGACCATTACAGGAGGTGCAGGTGCTTCCGGAGCCGCAGGCCCCGCTTGATTAGGCAGCGGGAAGTTCAAAACTGGCTCCCTTAACCGTGATTGCTCGTCATTTACCATGATTGAACTACGTTAGTAGAGAGAAGAAAGAAAAAGAAAAACAAAATTTATGTTCTTTTAAACTATAAGAAATTAAAAAAAAAAAATACCAGCCGACAGAATTCCCGGCTTTCGGCACCACTTATGTGAAGTCTGGTGATGAGAATAAAAAAAAAAAAGGAAAAAAGGGACACTGAAAAGACTCACCACCTTACTGAAATAGCACTGTTTTATTTCGCCTTTTAATTTCTCTTATATACATTCCGTGTTTTTGTTTACGAGGGGAGTTAGGATTACAGCTGATATTGTGCCTGCCCATCCC
This sequence comes from Halyomorpha halys, assembly GCF_000696795.3. Taxonomy (NCBI): domain Eukaryota; kingdom Metazoa; phylum Arthropoda; class Insecta; order Hemiptera; family Pentatomidae; genus Halyomorpha; species Halyomorpha halys. Next base: position 15,015 of record NW_027116145.1, read on the forward strand.
GTAACTAATATATATATATATATATTCTCTCTCGTATTAGTTTTCACTCCAGTAAAATATAACTGGATTAAAAGAATATAACAAGTGCCAAAGAATAAAAGTTTGGATAGGAACAGTGAGATACAAAAGTTACTATAAAAAAAAAATTAGGTACAAAAGAATAATATAAGTAAATCAAAATATGAAGAAAAATAAATATTACTTTTACTAAACGAAAGAAAATATGCAATGATATGAAAAAAAAATCTGTTAAGTCGATTATTATTAATAGCAAAGTAAGAAAAGCATTACGTGGTGTTTTACATGCACAATTTCTTTTTTATGTATAATTTGACTGAACCAATCCAATGCTCAAAGTTAAAGCTATTCATCCTTTGTTATAAATATAACAAGCATCAGAACAAATTATATTATGTCCACCATTTTGTTTCAAGATTGCAGATATCTGCTTAATCCTTCACTTAATAAGAAAAGTGGTCAAATTTATTAAGTCTATACTGCCTTTGAAAAAACTTCAAAGATTTATGACAACTTAAAATTTGATAGAATACAAAAAAATTGGCCATATGCAAAAAAAACGTTTAATCAATGCAATAATGAATCCTGGAGAAATTTTTTAGGTACAAATAAGTCAACTTTTTTTACCAACCCTTCTAAAAACAGAAAACAAAAACATGAATTAATAAACAGCATTACGTAATAGAAACATAAATCAAATTCAATCCAACCTTTTTCTACTATAGGTACTCGAAGGTGTTCAAGTGAAATACTTATCTGAGGTCTGATGTGATAGTTCTGTGTAAAACTCCACTTAAATATTTGGAGATTAGGGCTAAAATGGAATCATGTTATACCCTAATAAATCTAAATAAAAGCGAGTAATTGCAACAATGATTGCTCAGACTCTAAGAATAACAAGGGACAATAGATTCCAATATATATTTTTAATCAAAATGTCATAAAACTAAAATAATTATTAGCTATCTGTAAATCGATTATTTTATGAAGATGGAAAAAAAGTAAATGTTTATTTTTGTTAATTTTAAAATTAATATGTTAACTTGCACAATCTTTAGTTACCATAGTCTACGCCAATCATCATGTTTACGTAAAATGCTTATTTTGTTCAATTGTCTATTAGAGATACTTTTTCTGTTCATATAAAGAGGGGGAGATGCTCGTGTCTGGTCAAGAAATAACTGAATTACTGATACACTTATTCTTTAATTTTCAATGCACCAAAGTTAACTTTAATGGAATAAAATTGTTTAGAAACCACTGATGCAAAGAGCAGCGATGAACGTGTTTGAACAAGAAATAATCAAATTATTGGCATGATTGTCCTTCAATTTTCGATGCCCTAAAGGAACTTTAATGGTGTGTTGTATAAACAACCGATGCAAAAGGGTCGAGCTAAGTTCGTTATACCATGAACTGTTTGGAACATCTGCGACAGCTACTAGAAATACGGTATCAAAGGGTAACAGGGAGGTACCGTACCACTAAGGTTTAACTTGCAAAGTGGTTTGCAAAAGGGCTTGTCAGGACCACTCCGGTGGTAATTCAATGAGAAATATCTTTTATCTTTTAAAAAAGATATTTTTAACTTCTTACAGCAAAAATAAAATAAAATAAAAATAAAAACCGTTTGTTACAGCAAAGAAAATTATTGTAGAGAAAACTGTGGAGGTAGTCCGTTTTTAATTTAATTTAATTTCTTTTCATATTGCATATTTTTAATTGACGTTCTTCATCACGATCTCATAGTATATTAAAAAATACCATGTTCATTAAGTATTTATTTCTAGAACAAATACGTCATAAATTAAACAAAAATGCCCTAACAATTGACTCCATATAAATTTGATACATACCTGCACAACGCTAGGTAGTTGTTGATGGCAAACTATTGATTATCGTCAGTTGGCTTGTTTATTATGCTTACTACTCAACTACGAACAGTTAGTCCCTAACAAGCAACTCTCAGGCCTTGTCCACACGAGTGACTCGTACCTCAGGGATGTAACATTCTATTCCAGCATTGATGTTAGCAAAATAGGCATTTCCCAAGAAAAACATATTTTTCACATTGTTAACGATTAATTAAAACGAATTATAAAAGAGTAAAATAAGTGAGCAATAGCCGACAGAATTCTCATTGCTACTATATTGTACATATCCACCCATAAAAAAAAGGCCTATAGACGGCTATAGAAGAAAAATATAATTGAGGAGTAGAGAATTAAAGAGTCAAAAATATATTGGAGTATCAATGAGAAAATAACAAAATTTGAAATAGAGAGGATCATAAAGAACGAAAAGCCTTCATTCTGACAGATGCAGACAGATGTATAGATTGGTGTGGACTGCTTACGCCTTTGAGGTTTTACGGAGAGTATAAGGGGCACATTGTCATTGTTCTCCGGAATCAGTAAAATTCAGTTCCAAGGATTTCTTTAAACTATCACCTTAGCATACATAAGTTAATTTCATATTTGATTTATATATAAGTTACTTATATTTTCTTTATCAATATATTTGTTTAGCGCACTTGCTCAGCCTCCACTGGCCCATACCAGTATCGAGTATTCAAGAGGCTACAGAGTTTTTTAGTCCTTTCTTCGCATTAAATGATCTACGTACAAAATGTAATAAGCGAATTTTTACAGAAAATAGTTTTCAAACATATCGAAAATCTGTAATATCTTCATATTTCAATATTCTTCCAGCATGAATTCTTCGGGAAGAGAATCGTTGAAAGAAATCTGGATAAGGTTAAAACGCGAGTCTATACCGCCCTAACAATGACGTTATTACATCAGAGGAAGAGGTTTATGAGTGGACTTAACTCGGCAATAGAACTCAAATTAGATGCAACCCCATAAACCAACTGTAGCTCTCCAGATCACAAATTTTTTTTTTTTCAATGAATACTAACTAAAAAACAATAATGATAATAATCTTTATTTAAATAAATATTTTACATGATATAAATAAATGTTTTTATAAATACTTTGGTTGAGAAAAAACTTTTTTTTTTATATAATCTGAAAATAACCAATTTTTCCTAAAGGGAATAATGAAAGAAGACGAGTAGTATCGAGTCAAACATTCCGAAGCTCTCCAAAATTTTTCTTATCAGCGTGACCCAATTATATATGTCTAGCTGCAATAGCTTTAAAAAACATTGTTTCACGTTTGTACAACTCATATAAAGTATTTTTATTAGCCAGGACAGAGTTTGCTTTAAAACGTGATATCCCACAGGAATGGGTGCCATTTCCAGTCCTACCATAAAGTGTGGGTATACTTTCCAATTTCTCTATGTGCTATACTGCCAAAATAAGTGCAGCGTAGAGGATAGAACTCAATATAGTCGATTCGTAAAGTTTCTGCCTGGCATCCTACGATATTATTTTAGCAAGCACCGCCCTGATGCTTGAGTTACTTTTAGATACTATATGCTTCATGGCACGGTTAAAAAGTCCTGATGAACTAAACTCTATAGCAAGGTATTTATATTCAGATTCTTCTTTAATAATATTCCCCTCGAAAGAAATCCTTTTGCTTCATTTAGACCTACCCTTATAAGTTTTTAACAATTTTGTTTTTTCTATATTAACGGTCAAGGAGTTTGATTTCCAGTATATATTAAAAATATTTAGTTTCGAATGGACATCAGTCACAGAGTCTCCAATCAAGACCAAATCATCAGCATAAATGAGGGTCATAATTTCTTCGTTTTTTGATTTTTAATAAAATCATACGTTATTTTGTCGGATTCGGCAGATTTACCAGATTCACATTTTTTAAGAGAGTGTTCAATTTCAGCCCGTGTTATGGGGGGATCAAAGATAGGATGGGTTAAATAAAAAAAAATCATGCTAAATCCTATTCTGTTAAGATATATCTCATTAAAGAAGGATTCCCATTGAGTACATATAATAGGTGAGGACTGTCTTTTATTTACTCTAAATTTTTTTATAATGAACCAAAATGAAGAGGAGTCTCGGGTGTCCAACAATTGTTTAATTAAACTTTTGTGATAATTTCGCTTTTTGTATTTAACAGTATTAGGATATATCTTTTTAGATGTTGTATATATTTTAAGTGTGAATTCCAAAAAACGTTTTAAGTTTTTTCTCACGACTCTTTTTTAGATTCCTAAGCTCATAATCAAACCATGGTTTCCTTGTTTTATTATATATTTTGTTTCCAGGAAATTTAATTTAATTTAAATTTTTAGCGGTATGGATTATATTACGAACCAAATTATTATTTAATCCGCTCACATTTAGTGATTCAAGAGGAACACTGATGCAATTTGACATATTGTCACGATAAATCTTTGATAGACTGGGGTTCCAAACCAAATTCAAATTCCTTCCTTGTGTTATTTTAGAGTAAGTTAAGTTAGAGCATGAGAAGTTATTACGACCATCTACACAAATATTCAATAGTAACTGAGTCAGGAAATGATCTGAGGCTGTATAAATTTGGGATACGTAGGAAGACGAGTGTATAAATTACAAAATAATTTTCGAATAAACCGATTTTTAAAATAACAGGCCTCTGAAATGACGGACATAGGATCACCGATTTTAATGAAACTTAATTTGGTGGAACTAGGTCGAAAACTATTAGAAACATTAACAGGAGCTAAACTCCGTGCAGATTAGAAGTATCATGTTGAAGGTATTCCAATTTACGAGAAAAAACTCTATTGCCTCTCATAAGGTGAAAATTTAAACAAAAAAATACACATTTTGATTACGAAAAAAATCTGCATTTAAGTACGTTTTAGGGTTGCGAAAACTGGGTATCAACTTTAATTCTTCATAAAAAAATATTTTATTCCACTTTCCAAATTATTTCGATAATGTGCTCTGATTTTAGCATACTGGAATAATAGTATACCAATCTATTCGTTTTCAGAATAAAAATAACCAAAAAATGTAGTAAATTATATTGTAATACAAAATCACATAAACTAAAAATATCTTTCTATATACTTCATAAAAAAATTCTTTAAAGAATTTGAAAAAAGCAAGTCATGTTAGTTATTAGCGTCCTCAATAACTACTAAATCCGATTTTCAGAAAGAAAAAAAAGTAACCTGCCCTCTTCAAATTATTGGGAAATTGTTTTGCTTGAACCAGCCAGATAATGCATTTTTAAAATAAAATACAGAATCTCTGAGGGTTTCTAATTACCGTTCCGACGACTTAAGATTTGAATATGTGATATTTTGTCCCCAAGCTGGTACAGCATAAAGGGCCATATGCAAGAAGAGATCTTTGTATAATAATTCTTTAAACCTATATTTGAGGCCTCAGGTCATTCCAGCCATATTATTGAGGCAGCTGTAGCGGTTTTACAACAGTTTTACTTTTTACTATCTTTCGGTGGTAGGTAGAATTCCTTTCGCCCAAAAGAACGAAAAAAAAAAAACATCACTTTCTGTGGTGCTTTTATCATTTTATTCCTTAACACCAACATGGGAAGAACGCCTTACATTTTCTTCTTTAAGAACAGTAGTCAAGTCTTTTCGGATTTTAGGGAGAGCTTTTTTTTTTTTTTTTTGCGTCATCATTGCTCTGCATTAAGAGTCACATCAGCTGCTTTCTTCTCCAGGTAATCTCATGACCTTGCCTCTATTCCCACACCAAAATCATCAATGAATGTGGGTTGTGTATATCCTGATCCTTGTAGATTTTCTAGAACTTGATTCATTACGATTCCAGCTCTCCAGTAATGTTATGGAAAGGGCAGGATCTATATTCCGATAACACTGAATGCAAAAGTATCAATATTCCTTTCGATACTACACATTAGTTTACGATGGCAAAAAGATAAAAAATCGTACGGTGAGAGCATCAAAAAATTTTCACTTAGTACCTTGCACATGTCCCCAATATTTGAGTAAATTGGTAGGCTCGTGTTCAATTAACACTATTTTTGTGATTTAAAAAAAAAATCGAATGGCGATAATTATGAAAGAAAATTTTCTATTTCTATAAAAATTCGTATTTTAGGGAATATTGAATTTTGATTTTGTTCTATCGACAAAGTTGCCGTCATGCCCCAGACATTCATAAAGAAGGAATTTCAGTATCGTGCAGTATGCAAAAGCAATCACAATCAGGAAAACCGAAAGCAAGCACGTCCGGCCGCGCACACTATTTTGCGAAACTTGGTTATTGGAACGCACCAAACGTGTATTTGCGTCGAAATACTTCCCTATACTATATATTCCATATGAACATATTACATATATAATGTAAATGAAAACAATAATACAAAATCGGGTGCGGTGAGCATATCAATTTCACTTACCACCCTACTTATATTCCCAAGTCTAATGGAGTTTTAAGACTGATAGATTCAGTTTAAGTTATTGCTTTGTGATTCCAGAAAAAAAAAGTAAGAACAGAATGGGGAAAAATTTTAAATAAAACATTTATATTTTTGGGTTGCTAAAAAAATAAATATTTAGGGTTCCAGGTAGAAACAACGAATATTAACTCATTTTCCAGCCAACAGATTTACAAAAGATGAGGAAGTTCGAAACCGATCCTTGCCACCCGGAAGATTGGCTGATCTTGTTATTTTCCTATTAGAGTTTGTCTCCGTTTTTCCTTATTTGATCAGTTATTCATCATTTTTTTTGATTTTTTGCATTTATCCACTGCCAAACTTTATTTTAAAAAATAAATGTACTCAAGAGAAAGATTTTTTAAGCATTTGTTATTTATTATTTGTCCAAACTATGAGGATAAGGCCTATCTGTTATTAAAGAACATTCAATTGTATACTAATTATGTTGAATTTACTTAAAATCGGTAGTCGTTTTGAGAAAATAGGAAAAATAGATTCTGAAAAGTGGCACTTCCGTTCGATTTTGTCGAAAAAGTCACAGGCATATACCCGCCTTAAATATGGTATTTCAGTCTCGTTCGACTTTTCGCTTTTGAGCTAGGCTGACCACAGACACACAGGCCATTTTGCAAGACTAGATGTTTTGGTTTTGGGGGACCATTGAAAACTCGAATTCTAAATTTTTCAGGATCGCTTCAATACTTACCCTCACTACATATTCCTGATATAGGTAAGTAAAAGTAAAACTGAAAGTCTTAGACTCGAAAATGATAGTATTGTTAGCGGTAAACAAAATACTGAATATGATAAACAAGATATTATCGGAAGACAGTATCGATACTACTAATATATCGAATGAAAAGTAAAAACACAAACATAGTATTAGACGGAAAGTTTCGATTCCACAGAACATCAGAAGTATCAAAAAATCCCTGGTCTCAGTTTCCTATAAGCTTTACTATATTTAGACCCGGACTGCATGTGGTATATAAAAAAGCTGATCGTAGCATAAAGTTGTGATAATTGAAAACATTTACTTTCGTTCATTTAAAAAAACAAAAATAATATTTGCAGTTTAGATAAATGATTTTAATATAGACATAGTTTATAAGCCAGTTAATCTAAACCACTTTTTCAACAATTTCTGTAAAATATTACATTTAAACTTAACGGTTTAATATTATTTTTTAAATAAATAATGACCCGAGCCATAATAGTAAGTAACCACTTTCCAACAATGGATATTAATATCCTTGTGATTATGAAAACAATAACACTATATCAAAATGTAAGGTTATATTTAAATTTAAAAAGAACTATCCTGTACACGTAGAAAATTGAGATATCACGAAATATTCTTTTTTTAACTTTCAAGAAACCAGAACGACGGTAAATGAAAAAGTAAATATATTTTAACTTCAAAATTTATCAAGCAACTCCAATCAGTTAAAATTATAACATGAAGAAGGTTAACAGTAAAAGAAATAATACGAATTATTATTTTCATTTTTTTACGTTTTACCTCATTTTTACTGTAAATTAAAGTGACTAAAAACAAAATTAGAATCTTGTTTCAGTTTGGACATATCTACCATCACATTCAAGATAGGATTTAGTCCTTATGGTGGTCTGCAATAGGAAGGCGACAAAGGACTCTAAGATATATATTTTATAATTATTCATACAGGATTTACAAAACAAGGGCGCTATCTGACATTTTTATAACAGATAAGAAGGTTTTATTATTTAATCTGAATTATTTTATAAATGAACTTAAACTTGAATGACAAGCAGTGAATGTATAATGATGGAGGGTGAAAAAAGTAGACAATAGGAAGAGTAAAACCCGTAGGGTGCTATTTCGGCCATGAGTCTATTTTATGGAATTAAGACTGATGATGCCAAACCAGCACTTTTCTCTCAGCAAAAGTTAATTTAAAGCCATCCCCATCGGTTCCGAACCACTCATTAATTATCTCCCTTACTTTCTCTTATTTTACCTTAATAAGTTCCCTATTTATTCCGTTCCTCTGCTCAAAATATGCAGGTTACCTATGTTCAACTACCAAGTCAGGATTAATATATACTTCCCGATCACCTTAAATTGCATCACTAGCCTCAAACTAGTCAAAACATTCTGACATTGTAAAATCTGTTAACATCTGTTCTGTTACACCGTACTTCAGACTTCAGATGAGAAGTATCTAAGGTTGCGCGACAAATGCACTCATTTGTCTCTAGCTAGTTAGGCGAATTAGCATTGATTAGGCCTATGTTTCGACGGTACTCAAAAGTAATAAACCAGTTCAAATCCGTTACAACAAAAACTCCCTTTAGAGCAATATATTTATATATTTTTAAAAAATGGCCAGTAGATCAAATGGAATCATTAAACTAAAAACTAACCCTGTCAAACCACAGGATATGCTAGACGACTAATAAAAAATATAGATGACTTTTTAACATGTTTAATTATTGTGCACCACGGAAGAACCTTTTTTAATATTCAAAACTTGATGAGTGCTAACATTAAACAAAATATCTTCGCTTAATAATGTTGCTTCTGAAGACAAAAAATAAAATCAAGAATTCAATTTTATATGAATACAAACAATACTTTTTTTTTTCAAATCTCTGCAACATTCTAGAGACATTTAGTCTGAACCATTATATTGTAGGATAACTATATACTCTTCTTATCAATATTACTCTCTCATTCAAATATCGGGCAAATAAGCAAACAATATACATAACTTCGTAAAAAAATTATTTAAGGCAAAATGTCACTCCTGAGAACATTTTTATGATAAGATTTTTGATGTTGTTAAAGAAGGTAAGGGTGGATCCCAAAATTTAAATACATTAAGATATCAGCATATCACCCACTCTGCCGCGAAGATATGCCCAAGACAGGTATATCTTTTGTAATACTCCCTCAACTACGGACGCATCCAAATAGCACCCCTTGTGGAACTACAAAATTCTAAAATATTTGTTAGACAATCACGAAACCATTTGGATTTGGGGTAGATAACAATCTAGCAGTGATTTAATTTTGAAAGAAATGGTTCTGGATTATAATGACGTGAACTGTTTTTAGTGGTTTGAACAAACTGAGACAAGGTTATTATAATGTGCCTCTATTCTGTATGATTTAGACAATTGATAATATGACCAAAATGGTTACAATTTGTATTAGTTTGTTAGTTATTAATTTTGATAGTTAATTACATGGAGCCAAGCCATTGAGTGCGCCATAAAGCTTTAGGTCTGACATAATAATAACTACTTTCAAGTATTTACAAGATATATAACCTAGAAACAGTTGTTTGACATCCAAGTACCGAAAGTCACCACGCTAGAATATAGCCATATAAAGGAATGTTAAGTTCACTAGGCCATGTAATTCTCTTTAATGAAATAATGTTCCACTCTACGGTCTGCACCTTCAACCCCTCTCTTAGGATCTGAGTAATTTAACAAAAGATATTTCACAGTGTATTTCCATCAGTTACCCCCGAGTTTCTATTTCATGATCTTTGTACACGTAAACGTAACATTCTTTTACAACAAAAAAATTCCATACTATACAATTTTTTACCAAGTAGCTGAAATGCATAATCATTATCTAGAAGTTAAAGGCTGGTAAGTGTGTTTACCAGCTCGAAAAGTTGTTTTCTTCCATAAAGTACGTTACTTTTACATCTACATAAATTACCACAATACTAATCTAAAACAATACCCGAACACCTTTTTGTTTTAATTTTTCAATTTTTTTTTATTTTAAACAAAGCTATTCTATCCGCTGAGATACAAACTACTTGGAAAGAACGCGCTAAACATCTGAGTTTCAAATACAAACCTCCATCGACTACGTCTGAACTAATAGCTTCAAGAACTCCTCGCTGGAAGTTGGATTGAGCACTTAGAAAAAAAAAATAGGTCCAAAACGGTTGCTCAAGATGAACCCTATCTCAGCTACATGAGTGCCGCTAGCATTCTTGTATATGCGCTTCACAGTTAACTCTGATCTGCCTACAAAACGAATAAACCTTTCGTGTTTTATTGAATATTTCCGATGAGGAGGACTTAATGAGTCCAATCTAATTTTTTACCAAAACCCAGCCTTCAGGTAGGGTCAGAAATATATTATAACCTGAAAATATACTGAGGCAATAGAGACAATACAAATACAAAAAAAAATTGTATCAGGTACTGTGGTGCGCTGAAGTTTGTTTCTAGAGCAATTAAGTTCCCTTAGCAACCAAATCTAGATAAGGCTAACCGGCTAAAATATTCGGACATCAATCAAAACTTTCCATTCCGATTGCAAATGCAATCGGTCCAAGGTCCATAGGCGTAACAGTTATCTTATTATCATCAAAAAGGCCTGACTCTCAATCTCTTTCCACACACAAGATAGTAAGATCGAAGTAAAAGGATCCAGACTAAAATAATTTTAAACTGCCTGCCAAAACAATTTCAATTGATTACTTTTGACAAACATTTTTTCATCAGGCATTTATTGTGCTGATTTTTTTTTGTGGATCATTAGCCACCACCATTGATTGCCTCATGCTTTCTACTTGATTGATATTCCTGCATATAATGTTTACTTTAATTTATTTATAAGCCGATATCTTTCGTCATTGCTATTAGTGAGAAGGCCCGTAAAACAGTGTAGAATATTGGTTCATACAATACAATTGAAATGAACCCGAAAAGAATTAAGACCACACAATTAGTCAGGTATCGAATTTTTCACTGTAACATTAACAAAATGTAGTACTTTAATCTTGAAACTAAAATATAATATAACTCTGTAAACATCCAGGGACCCGTATGTAGACATTTCATACAGATATATCTTTGAGCTTATAATTGAATCTGGATGTAATTAGAGAAATATCAAAAGGCAATTTCTTTTATTACTTCAGATGAAAAACTAGAAGGCCACTCAATAAAAAAAAAAAACTAAGACAAATGTTTAACTGGCATCCACATTAATCACAAATATTTGAAGACAAGAGTGGATGAAGGCTCGATGTAACCAATTATTATTTATCCTTGCAACATTAACAGCCCAATACTTTCGGTTATTCACATAATATCTCAGCAAACAAGTCTTCATTAAAATGTTACCTAGAAAACTTTGGTTGGTATGCCTGTGGTATGTATGTGTTTTTTATTTACTATAATGGTTTTAGTTTTTTTTTTATTGTATTGAAATCATATTGTTGATACGACTATCGTATTGCATATCAATGAATATAATAATAATCTTTATTTATTCTGGGATTGATCCCTTTATAATAATTTACAGGCGTCAAAATTAGGCTTTAGAGCCTTAGAGTAAATTACAAAATAGAGATGAAATTACAAAATGTCATAAAATAAAATAATACAGTGAATTTAAAAATATACAATTAAACAACCATGATTAACAGAATATATAAAATAATGATAAAACAAATAAAATAAAGCCACTTGTCATATCATAAAACATAAGATGACTTCTGATAGATAGTAAATAAAAGGGAATAAAAAATCAAATACAATTAAACTAAAAAGTAATAAATGAACAGATATAATTTCTGCTAGTACATATTTACAATTATAAACGAAGATCTAAGACATAAAATATAGAAGAGAGAGCGAGAAATACTTTATTCATCTATGCTGCCTAAATACATCAGGTTGCTATCTCACACAGCATACTTATCAATCCGTAATTGGACATATATAAATTACACATACATGATATAATAAGATAAAAAGAAAACATTTTTTTTTCCCTACAGTTTCCTTTTACAATCAATTTCGGTCTATACACCAAATACAAATGTTTCAATTCATTCTTTTTTTCTTTCCCATTTCTGCTCCTCCAATTTCACCATTTCACAAGTTTTTAATTCACCCGATCAACAAATTCGCTCTCCGGAATTCACCCTCCTAGATCCTCTTCAGTGACCCACTAAACAAATTCACTATTAGACGGCAATGTGAGATCAGACCATCATGCATAGTCACAGCAGTAGATCAGTTTACCAAAAGCAAACAAATAGATACATTTTACGAGAATAAGACTAACACATAGATTCAAACGAAAATATAATAAAACGCCGGTTACAGGAAACACTTTAAAGGATAAATAAGTTTAAAAAAACAAAAAAAATTTTGAAACTTTCAATTGTTAATTGGGTGTGTTGTTAAACTTCCGGAATTAGGTGGACAGAAGGTAGTCAAAGATACGGGATTTGAAGATTGGAAAGGTGTTAGAACTGCGAATAAAGGAGGGAATAAAATTCCTTAGGGAAGAGGAACGGATGAGGAAAGATCTACCAAAGACTGCGGTTCGATGGGCAGTTACATATAAGTGAGCGGGTATTGCAGGAATGCACTGAGGACTTACATTGAAGGTTATCTGAGAAGTACGATGGACGGCGGGATTCGATAACTTCATAGAGAAAGGAAGCAAGGAAATATTTACGACGGAAGGAGGAGTAAAGCCACTTCAACTCTTCATAAAATCGGGTGACAAAGGCGTCCCTAGGGACCCCAAAGATTAATCGTACAAAGCAATTATTTAACCATAGTCAAAGTGGGAGAATAGGTCAGCGTAACAATCTCCGCAACATTTTCCATCGGACGAAGGACTCTGGTTTGAAACCTGCCATCAACGCGATGACACGGCAGATTGAGGCTGCATGCGAGATTGGAAAACGTCGTTATGGCATGACCAGTGCGAAGGACACACGACGATCATCGCCAGTTTTGGAAACTCGTGCGGACCTTCGTTATCAAGAGGCAAGTTAAGGAACCGGTATTATAAATTTAAACAATTGCCCCTTGCCCAACTGAACCTATGTCACTTTAGACATATGGTTGCATACATACATTCTCCTACAATTTTATAGAAAAAGGAACTCAATAAAAACGACTAGGTTCAAAGAAGGCCCAGAGCCCCTTCTAACAGCCTTTCAAGCCCTAGTATCCTATTTTAATAGCAAGGGCTGACACCTAGGCAGGTTCATGCTGTCATCTCACAAAGGACTTGCATCAGTCTAACTATTTTATGTTTTACACATGAAAGTTAGTTTTCAATTTCTTGGAAGCCTAACACCCTGCTTCTAGTCCACGCCTTTTTCCCCCTTCCAGATATTTACTTCTAATTTCATAGGCTCCCCCTAATTTCCTAAATTATCCGATTGGTCCAAACCCCTTCTCCTATTTCAGTATTCCTTCTACCCCTCCCCCTTCTCAAGTGTTCATATATATTTCCTAGACTAGATAGCTAAGTTAGAAGTAAGAAGATAGAGAATGAGTAACAGTAACATGTAGTTCTTGTAAATATGTTAGAATAAAGTCATTTTAGTCTTCACTGATTTTTATGATATGTAACTGGCAGAGTGCGCACCTCACATCGGGCGACGACCTGTTGACGGCTGAGGAACAGGCGGATCTTCTCGGTACCAGTTATGCCGCTAGGGATGCTGAGAGGACGACTAGTGCTCCCTCACCACCACCACGCTCATTACTATCTCCTAATGAGAAGACAATCTTCTCTACCTTCAACCAGCTTTAGTCGGCGCTGCGACGCACCAAGGAAAACAGGGCATCTGGAGAGGATGGTATTCCTTATGTGCTCTTAGAATGCTACCGAGGAGGGGTAAGGCATTTCTCCTTAACGTCTTCAACGAATGCATGAGAATATCCTACTTCCCGACCATCTGGAAGCGAGCCATTGTCGTTCTCCACACCCTCTACTCAAGCCTGGTAAGAAGGGCGATGTGGCTGAGCACTATCGTCCCATCAGCCTCCTCTCGCATATGAGGAAGATATTTGAGAGGCTTATTCATCACAACCTTGTGAAGCACTGCGGTGAAGAAGGAGTAATTCCGCCTGAGCAGAAAGGTTTCCAGAGGGGGGGGGTAGCAAATGACCATCATCTGGCCAAGCTGCAATCCCACACACTGGGCAACGAATTTCTCTCAACTGTACCCAGGCCTTCGAGTATGTCTTCCATCCGCTCCTTATCCGCCGCCTGAAGGACTTCAAGTTTCCCACCAGCCTATGCCGCCTGATTAGAAACTACCTTAGCGGAAGATCTTTTGTCGTACGGGTAGGTGGGAGCTTTTCAACTCGAGTTCCAACCATATGGGAGTTCCTCAGGGCTCGGTGCTGGGACCAATATTGTTTGTGCTATTCACAGCCCCAGTGGTATCAATCAAGCATCCGAATGCAGTGGTTGCACCCTATGCGAATTAAATAACATAAAAATCAGTGAAGACTAAAATGAGTTTATTCTAACATATTTACAAGAACTACATGTTACTTTCACTGTACAGAGTGTCTCTCTTCTTCCTTAGCTATCTAGTCTAGGAAATATATATGTACACTTGAGAAGAGGGGGTAGGAAGAATAGTGAAATAGGAGAAGGGGTTTGGACCAATCAGATAATTTAGGAATTTAGGCGGAGCCTAGAGAGCCTATGAAATTAGAAGTAAATATCTGGGAGGGGGAAAAAGGCATGACTAGAAGCAGGGTGTGAGGCTTCCAAGAAATTGGTGTAAGAGTCATGATCTTGTGAGAACTAACTTTCATGTGTTAAACATAAAATAGTTAGACTGATGCAAGTCCATTGGGAGATGACAGCATGTACCTGCTTAAGTGTCAGCACTTGCTATTGATACAGGATACTAAGGGCTTGAAAGGGCTGTTAGAAGGGTCTCTGGGGACTCCTTAGAACCTAGTCGTTTTTATTGGGTTCCTTTTTTCTATAAAATTGTAAGAGAATGTGGACATATGCAACCATATGTCTAAAGTGACATAGGTTCAGTTGGACAAGGGGAAATTGTTTAAATATATAATACCGGTTCCTTAACTTGCGGATGACATCTACGCCTCCAGCGTCAATGCTCAAATGGCGCTGTCTCATGCCCAGGAAGCGGCAAACACCATCGCTGCTGAACTCAAGCGCATTGGAATCAAGGTGAACCCCACCAAGAAACCACTGCCTATCCACTTCAAAATAGACGAGGTCAACCAACGGATCTCCACCTCATTACTCTATCTGGGAGTCACACTCGATCGCAATCTCACTTTCTCCAACCATATTCGTGAGAGGCTTAAACTTACACGTCAAAAGACATACAGGCTGTACCATCTGCTAAAATCTCCGTAGCTCTCGCTCAGACGGAAGCTCCACATATACAAAGCAGTTATTAGACCGACGCTGCTCTACGGTGCGCCTCTGCTCAAACACATGTACAGGACCACGCTCAACAGACTGCAGAGCTTCCAGAACTCTGTCCTTCGGAAGATTGTAAGAGGAACAGCGTTACAGAAGGCCAGAAACACTGTTATCCATGATGAACTCCAGCTGCCGTCTGTGCCGGAGTACATTGGCCTGAGACACATCAAATTAGTTGATGGATTGAAGGCCTGCACCAACCCGCTGTTTCGGAAAATTGCCACTCCACCACCACCACCTGGGAGCTGGCAAGGAGATGTCCCCTTGGTAAACGTTCTTACCGTGAGAAGAGGTTTGGGCTCTGCAGTCTAAATCTAATTTATCACCACCAGCAAAGTGGACCCTCCCCGCTCACTATTGTATCAATGCGCACTTTGCTCCCTTAATCCTTCACATACAGTGTACAAATTAAATAAAACCTTAAAATACCGATGGTAGAAAAAGAATACCAACCACAACTAACATTCCATGCACCTATTTTCCTTTTCTTATGGAGGGTACGAAAAAAAAAGTTCAATGAAAATACTGCTTTAAACCACCATCATTGTGAGCGCAGAGTGAGTTCATTCCAAATTAAGTACCTACTTTATATCTTAGGGAAGACTACATATTTGGTTTAAATGAAATCGTTAAAAAAAAAACTTAATTTTCGGGCAAGTCGTTCTAAATTTAAAGGAGCAAAACATACGCAGACAATGAAAAAGATAAAGAAAGTTTTTAACCTCAAAAGTGGTTCTACATTATCAGATACGGTCCGTGTTAGACAAAACAGCAGGTGCATTATCCAACATGTCGCGTGTCCATTACAAATCCATTTAATTCAGTTTGATTACAAAACAGTGTTTGACAATGTGTTCTAATGGTTCTCCACTGCCGTGTTGTTTAATAATCCTATTCTGTTGGATAAATATAAACTTCAATAGTCGAAACGCAGTTGAGCGTTGGATATAAAACAATTTAGGTTTAACTTTTAACAATCATATATTTGAAAATACAAATACTACACGAGCACTACACAAATGAAGTGGGACTGATAAAATGGATAAAATAGGTTAGTGTGTCAGACAATGTATGCTTTTCGAGTATCGGATAGTCTTTGCCAGTCACGCTTCAATTTTTGAGCTCAATTGATTTTTTTTTCCTGCATGTGTCCGACGTTTACGTAAAAATTCAGAACTCCGTAGGATCCAAATTCAACAGCAACCATTGATGTATGCTTGAAATCTGAATCTCTACACTTTTAAAAGATACCAATATCTTTTATGTTTTATGTACATTAAAGGGAGGAAAAGGAATTTCAAATAAAGAAAAACTTCTTGAGCATTTTATATTATATCTCTGGTTCTCATTTGTTAACGAAAGTTGGACTTGTAGCATTTTATCTGGTTTAGAGGAAACCTCCATAAATTTAGTAATTATCTTGTCGAAGTCAACGCAGTTTTAATGAATTTCTAGAAAACTATGAAGGCCAAAGAAAAACGTACCATATTTTGTTATTTCTATGAAAATCCGTGTGTATAAGGGTTTTTCGATGTGTGAAAAACGAATATCAACTTCGTCTTTCTCTAAAAAAAAATGTTTACCACTTCGTTTCATCAATAGATCAAAGTTGTTTCAATATTGTACTCATACAACTGCTATCTACCAAATATATTTTTTTTTTAACAGGCTGGGTATCTAAAATGGATTTAAGATATTGTGTTTTTATTAAACAGGAAATACTATTTATGTTGTTCTAACCACTATGTAATTTATATTAATCCAAATTAAACGTAATTATTTAATAAACATGTTGACATCAGACTTTCTAAACGGAAAAATTATGCATGCGCCCGCCAATCAAACTCTTGTTAGAATAGATCTTTTATTTACTCGATTTTCATCATATATTGTCCAACGTTCACGTAAACATTCATAACTCCTCAGGATCCAAATTCAACATAACAACCAACTATTGGAAGGCTGAATCTCTTCAGTCGACTGATTCTTTTAACTTTATATTCCATTTATAGGTAAGTGAAACTAAAAATAACAGTAACATAAATAAATGCCATAACACTTAATTTATAAATATCAATAATATAAATAAATGCATTAACAATTAATTTATTCCATAAGTTGTCTATTTTATTAGAAGTTGATGAGTATTTCTATTGCTCTACTTCCATCCTTTTTCATCATAAAACAACGGATTATTTGACAATTTTTTATTAAAGTGTTATTATATTCAAAATTTATAATATTGCCAACGTTATCTGTAATTAGATACTTTAAATTGATTATTAATAACATCTGCTCATCAATTATTTTATCATTCCTCTTTAGTATGTAGCTTCAATTTCAACTACGTACCTTTAATTTAAATAACATATTATTAGGGATAACATCAGGTAACTCATGAACTTTTTAATTTTCAAAAGTTATATAGTGTCACAGAACCGGCAGTCAAAAAGTTTTATTCCATTGACATTTTAGCTGTCATCTCCTTTCCACCAATGATTTTGGCAATCGGCAGCATGTGTTTAGAACAGTGGTTCCAAACCTTTTTTTTTTTATACTAGAAGGAAAATGGAGGAACCCCTAGATTATTATTTGTTGCAAATAAGAGTGTCAAATGCCGCATTTTAAGTAAAAACTAAGAAAGGCTAGGATACCTGCACAAAAAGTGTGAAAAATTCAAGAAAATTTGAGATGGTAAGGGAAGGTCCATAACTGGTATCTCGTAGGGGGTATCTGATTTCTCAATGGATTTAGTCACCTTGGTCTAGTTCCCTTTCTAGTAGATTCGCTTACCCAAAGGTGGCAGGAGTTTTGATATGCTGAAGTGCTTAATGTACAGATCATGTAATTAAATTAATGTATTAATCATGTATTAATAACATTTTTTAATTAATTGATATTAATTTAAAACTGCCATCGCCAACGTACCAATATTGTCAGTCCATTCTCACGATTAACATAGTTTTGAAGGATATTCTCACTATTTACCAAGAATAAACAGAATAGAACTGACCCCCAATTTATTTGAGGTTTTACTAATGTTTTTTTTAAATTAACTAATGTTACTGTTACTGTTACTAATGTGTTTAAATTTTTAAAAGCATATCGCCTCCTTTCTAAACTATAGCTCCTCTTTGATTTTAATTTTTTTTCCTTTAATTTAATATTTTATTATTATTATTTTTTAAATATGAATCACGTGTATGTGTGCTTTAGTGAAAGTCTGGGCATGTGTTTGTATGTTTGTAACATAATTATAACATTCCGTAGACGTTGATGACCTAAAGGTTTTACGCCTTTAAACAAAAACAAACAATCATTTTGAATGATCTTCGTTAAACATAATGATTATTGGTAAAAAACATTTTTAGGGATAATCCTCTCTTAACCATGTTTGGAATCTAGTCTGACAAAACGAGAAACGATTTTTCATCCAGAACACCATTTTGACAAACATGATTCATGGAATCGTTAAAAAAAAAAACCCGTGACATAGTTCATGATTGCATTTTTCCAATATCAGGCAATTTGAAAGAAATGGCTTTGAAGAGACTTAGGGGTGGAGTACCAACGACGATATTGACAATATACGAGACTCCAATACCACTTGTTTAATCAACTGAAATCCATTGTTTAATAGGAGATGAAATCACGACCCTTGAAAGCTTCGAAACCGAATGATTTTATTGATCCACGTGACACTAAATTAGAAACGGCCTTGCTCAGAGTATAAATTAAATGCGTTAGATCCTTAGAACAGTGTGTTTTTAATTCAAGGAATATTAAAATTAGCATAGATATCAAGTTAGGTTTCGCCTCTTGAAGGAAAGTACCGACAATTAATTGCAGTGAATTGTAGAAATCGCTTACAGAGTTGTGTATGCTCGGCAGGGGACAGTCAACTGGTGTTTTGAAGATTTTCTTAGTATTGTAACAATCCTTATTTAAGTTTTAGTATAATTCTTATTAACAAAAATTTGTAACAATATATAAATTAAATGGAATATATTTTAATTTGTCCCTAATGTACTCAACTACAAAAAGTGAGTTTGTACAATTTTTATAAAATCTTATCTAAAAAAGATTTATTTAAATAACCATTCAAGCCCTAACTATCTGCATCAATTCTCTTCACGTAATGATTCTATTTATTTATAAAAAAATATTTTTGTTTTTTAATCAGAATAATGATATTTTTTTTATGTCTTGCAAAGAATGTATATTGGTTAACTAACCAGTTAAGAACTAACTGGAAGTCAACAGGACTAAAACTACGGTCGTGGTTTCGGGTCTATTTCAGAGTTTCTGTGTATATTAAATTCTATATAATCATATAGATACCAAATAATATTTAGATTAACAGAAGTATCTATCGTCCTATGCACCAAGAATTGTTCGTTGTTGCAATGCTTTTCTTTCATTTCCTTTACTAATTAAGTAACTATTCATGGTCTCAACTCACAATGCTTTTCTCACCTTTTAACATTGATATAAAGAGAGTAGTTGTCATGAACAGTGATTGTAAACCCAAATGAAATACAAGTACCGATGATGAAAAAACTATTTTTTCAACATTAAGGATGGAAACTATTTACTGATGACGGTTTTACTCATTAAAAAGAGAGAAATATTGAATGTTTTATAAATCTACAACAGGTCATTGTTTGAGTAATGCAAACAAAATAAAATAACAATAGTCAAAAAAGGAAAAACAAAATATACACAAAAAAATCACTAACAAAATGATTTGTTTTTAATAATATATCGATAAAATTCTTAGGATTTATTTTACCCGCAAAGCGAAAGGTGGGTTTGTTGGAATCAGTAACATTTATTTATTTAAATGGAAATAAATGAAACCACTTAAAGTAAATTAATTCAGAACACCAAAATGTAAGATAAATAAATGTTGCGATGACCAACTGTTACTAATTTTTCTTTTACTAATTACATACTGTTGATGTACAATAACTCTTTCATTTAAATCGTATTTTATTACATACACACATATATGTGCATATAACTGTTGAATATTATAGAAAAATCATATTTTTCTGCTCTCTCAATATCGCTGATATTACTGTAACGCACGTAGTTTCATTTTCTCTTCACCAGTATTACAGTTATGGGCCATTGTCCTTAATTACATAGAGACCCATGAGCGTAGACAGGGGGGAGCTACGGATTTAATAGATTGATTTATTTAAATAAAAGATAGCAACCATCCCAGAATATGTGGTTAATATTTCTGCCAGCATTCCTAGAAGGCTGATGCTCTCCTAGCAAACCTCTTTATCATCTCTTATATTTTGGTATTTATTGCGTTTATTGTATGTATTTATCTACAATAATTAAGTTTATACTCGATTTTCAATAATTTATTGTGATTGTAGCTAATAAAAATTGAAAAAGTAATAATTGAATTTCAAGAAGTAGAAATAAAATGGTGAGGGTATTTCTTGGAATGTGGAATTACATCACTTTCTTTTAACCTAACGTTTCAGAATGAACTAATATATAAATATATATATATAATAAATTTAATAAAAGATAAAAAAAAACATACATATATTTGTTGTTTGTTTTTTTTATGTGTAATCAATAGATCAAAGTTGTTTCAATATTGTACTCATACAATTGATACAATTTGATTACAAAACAGTGTTTGACAACGTGTTCTAATGGTTCTCCACTGCCGTGTTGTTTAATAATCCTATTCTGTTGGATAAATATAAAATTCAACAGTCGAAACGCTGTTCAGCGTTGGATATAAAACAATTTAGGTTTAACTTTTAACAATCATATATTTGAAAATACAAATGCTACACGAGCACTACACAAATGAAGTGGGACTGATAAAATGGATCGTTTTTTCTATGAAAATCCGTGTGTACAAGGGTTTTTCGATGTGTGAAAAACGAATATCAACTTCGTCATTCTCTAAAAAAAAATGTTTACCACTTCGTTTCATCAATAGATCAAAGTTGTTTCAATATTGTACTCATACAACTGCTATCTACCAAATATATTTTTTTTTTAACAGGCTGGGTATCTAAAATGGATTTAAGATATTGTGTTTTTATTAAACAGGAAATACTATTTATGTTGTTCTAACCACTATCACTATGTAATTTATATTAATCCAAATTAAACGTAATTATTTAATAAACATGTTGACATCAGACTTTCTAAACGGAAAAATTATGCATGCGCCCGCCAATCAAACTCTTGTTAGAATAGATCTTTGGGCTAATTACCCCCTCCCCCCCAGTAGAAATCCATGCAGAGACCATGGGAAAAAGGGTGATTCACGGCTTATTAGTGTTGCATTTAACAAGAACAGGGCATTGCATTGTTCCCACTTTCAAACATCAAAGTTTGATAACTGATAGCACTTTTTAACGTCCTTAACCAATCATTTGCATTCAGAGGTAATTAGCAGCTGTCAAGTTGGTCATCAGAATTATTTGTCAATTTTCCCACCTTTTAAAATTACATAAATTTCAATATTTATTTACAATTTACAAATTCAATTATAATTTAGTCTTCTGAGATCACTGTTTATGTCATACTGTTGTTTCTATAATAACCAGTTAATGTGTTATTTAAAGTGATAATTCAAAGTTAACGTGGTTACTAATTATTAGAAAAAATTTCCATTTCACCATTGAAATTCTATTTAGAAATTTCTCAATACAATAAGCACCAAGGTTAATTAGCAATTTAAGTACTAGTTATTTTTCGAATAATTTTTAAAATTGTGATTATTTAACAACTATAACTGATGACAAATCAGTTTCTTAAAAATTGGTTTAGTGTCACATATGAAAATCTCTTATTAAAACTTTGAACTACTAAGCATTATTATAGAGATGAGCATAAATTGTACCATTACTCAATTAATTATTATAATTTATTAATTTATAACAATATTGTTAGTTTGTAATATTAATACATGCAAAGCTTACCTATCCTTGCCCGAATCCAATTAAACTCACTGAATACTCTCTACATTTATGCAAACATACATTAAAAACTATACTACTCAGATTAAAAACCTAAAAAATTCTATATAATTGAAGATATATCACTAAGATAATTATATTATATGATTTCTTATTCCTATTATGAAGGCTGGATTAAATTTTTCAACTTCTCAAAACTTCAATTTTAAGTTTTAGGAAAAATATGTTAGGCACTATGTAGAAAGGAATATTTAAAAATATTCTTCTAAACGAAATTCCTGTTTTAAATTCCCCTATAGTTTCACATAGCATCATGTTATTCCGCTTAGCTTTTCAATTATGTATTTACATTGTATACGACTAACCAAAAAAACTTACTTGTTAGTGTCAATAAAAAAAAAAACTTTAATAGATTTGATTAAACATGTATAGGCATATTGAATAAAAAAGTATATAATATAGATCAAACCAATTGATTTTTTTATCACCTATTTTTACACAAACATTTATTAAAAATTGTTATTATTTTTTTGTAAACTTGTTTTAGACAAAAAAAAATAATTTTGATAAGCTTACTACATTAATTATTTTAAATAAAGTTATCTATATTATTTGAATAGAAAAACTAGTAACGTCTAAAGAAGAGCATTTCCTTAAATAGAGGTTTAAACTCAAAAGTAACTGTTACTTGGTAAAACCTAATGAAACCTGTATGAAAATTTAGTCTGGTATAGATATTGTAATTTACAATATTTGATTCTAACCTTTGAAAGTATATAATATCCAAAATATTAAAAAAGCTGTTACAATGTAAGGATTCTTTCATTCCTTGATGTCAGAAGGAATCAGTTATCAAGGTTAAATACTCAACCCCTCTACTGAAGAGTTTATTGTTATTTCATCCTCAGTTGGTTTTAAAATTGGTTTTTATCTTGTATTGTTTTTACCCTGGAAGAAAGGTCAGTTGAATTAAGAAGTTTTTGCCCTAAGAGTGGCGTATCGTTAAGGACTAATGCAATTTAGGTAGGGCGAAGGAGCACTTAAGCCTGACAAAAACCAGTAGCCTCTTCAAGATCGTCTTTAGTAAACTGATGGTCCCAGGTATTTATTTACTTTTTTTTTTTTTAATTTTGAGAATTTTATTTAGCCTCTTCAAACGATATAAAAGTATTATTATCTTTCTTCATTCATAACCCAAAGTTCAAATAAATTTATTCGATTTACTCTCATGAAGGACTTCGTTAAATGTTTAAAAAATATGTTAAAGTTTTAGTTCTTTCATACTGTCAAGTTTCAAGATTTCTTTTGAGGTTTTAAATATAGTTTAGTGTATGTTACATTCTTTTTCAGAGAAGATAAACATTTTTCACAAATATTCAATTTTTCTTTCTAGCTTGATTGTAGGTTACAGTCGCCATACTATTATATATTATATATATTGACTAACATGAACCTTGTATGTCTACTCTTGTTTTAAAAGATTTATGCAATTTTTACTGACTAATTAATTTGGTTTAGTTCTTTTTGTCCCTATTCCCTCTCTTTAATATCTATTAATGATAACAAGTCATTGGTTATTTTAGAAATTTGTTAGGACAATAGTGTGTAATTATTCATAAAACTTATTATTTTTGCCACTATGTTATTAATGTTGCACAAGAGAGTCTATAAATTTCTTCATCTTGGTTTACTTTTGATAATAAATAGCTTATAAGTTTTATTTTCCTGAGCTACTTTGACTGATTCTCTGATCATCTATTATCCAGCTCTTTGAATGACGCCACCAACTACTAGTCAATGAAAAAAAAACATTAATTAATATTAATTACGAGTATAATAATGTACTATACTCTAAATAAATAAAGCACCACCATATCAACTGGCTATTATTTCAAGGCATCTAATTTATCAGAAAGTTATACAATCTATTAAACTTGAGGCGTACATAGTATTATATATAACGAGGTGTAGATAGTTGACCAAAACCATATTTATTTATTTTATGCCGACGTTTCGACCTGAGTTTCAGGTCTTCATCAGGGGTTATGACGTAGAAGGTTGGCCTACAACTACTTGAGTTGTATGATGAAGACCTGAAACTCAGGTCGAAACGTCGGCATCAAATAAATAAATATGGTTTTGTTTATTTATGTTGTTCTTTGCTGACCACACCCCCCCGACAAACGTCTTCAATTATTATGTATAACATCGATATTTTAAAAGTACTTCAACTAAATATAACTTTGCCAGTAGGCGATTCAGCGGATTTGACTAACGTTACAATAGGTTCGAGAAAATGAACGAACCAATTAATCAGAATATTATACATCCTTTAAGCTCCCGATTCCAGTCAACGCGTCACAGTAAGAATCAATTAACTGCTACAAATTGTAGGAATCATGAATCCCACATGAATGGTTTAATAAGTTATAAGTGAAATGGTACAGTTGTGACCCCACCCTAGAGTGGGGTTCTAACAAAAAATTGATTATAGGCTCATCAAGAGTCCCCCTCCACGGAAATCTTTAGTAAAAGGCGAAAGATTTATTCGCTTTGAAGGGAGACCAGAGTTAGTTGAAGATGGTTTAGAACAGGGTATAGGAAAAGCAATGGCAATGCGCCACAGTGAGCGGTTGCACTGCTAGAGGTTGCTCTGAACGCATATGCAGTTAATACAGGAGCTAAGATCTCACTTGTTATTCTTAGTTTCTGAGATCTCAATATTAACCTTCCAACGGCAGCCGTTTTAGCATTTAATTTAGGATTAGACGAGTGAGATTCGTAGTTCACGGTCAATTGTATAGGCTATTCTAGCGCTATCTGTCCGTGGCAGTTCGCACCATCTGTAGAGTCACTGGTGGGTTACAATAAAGGGATTATTAGTACTGAGAAATGGAACACAGCTTAGCTTTTGTATACAAATACAGGTTTTACATTAAAATATTTATTTTTTATGATTAAATCTACTTGAATTTTGTATTAATATACAAGATTTGAAAATCTATTGTAATTAATTTTTCTAACTTTTAATATTTTCAGAATATAATATTATATTATT
>NW_027116146.1:0-3678 GCF_000696795.3 Halyomorpha halys
CACTGGCATAGGATTCTATCTACCTTTGTGTTCTCCAACCGATCTAGTCAATGCGTCGTCGATTGTCAATATGTTATATATATAAATAAATAAAACAATAAAAGAAATATACCACAGCAAGTACATTGCTTCGATTTCTTTACTCACCACCTCAGGAAATCTTGGCTACACCCACCCTCCGTATATACTTGTGTTTTAATGAAAGCTTGATATTTGTTTAATGTCAACACAAAAACTGGCATTAATGACATCTGCAGTCTAAAACAAACAAATGACTAGGGTGACCAATATACCAAATAATTATTTATTGATAGCATGTTATTCTAAAATAAATAATTGATATTAATTAATTAGTAAATAAATTAATGAGATGAATAAGTAGTGAATCTAAAAAGGTTTAAGAAAAGTATATTTGAACAATTTACTGTTACATACTTAACTACTATAGTTATTTAATTATTAATACAAATCAATGTCGATTGTCTTCTTCCTTGAGGATCAGTGGTAGTTTGATTAGTTTTAGGCAAATTATATGTATATATATATATATATATATTTTTTTTTTTTATCGTAATATAATATAATAAAAAATTGTTAATTATAGGACTGTATCGACCCAATAAGTAAATAAAAACTTATTAAAAATTTTTTAATTTCTTTTTTTCTAATACATTGTTCTACGTTTTTGTAATTTGCCCATTATTACTTCTTTTTTTTTCAAAAATATCATTATCAATTTTCATTCACTTTAAGAAAAAAATGACTTTAATAAAAAACTTAGACCAAATTTTATTGCTTAGATTTTGTTTTCGTTGGATCTTTTTTCTTCTATGGGTCTAGGTTTGCCTTTCTCCCTAATGCCTAATCAAATTTATGATACTGTTGCCTAATGTTTTAATTCGTTTTTCCTGTTGAATAAAGTTATCCAAAATACTTAGGTATTCTAGTAACAACAAGCCCTAATGTTGTTACCACATTGTATTTTTGTTAGCTAACATCTTGGAATTCAAGTTGGCTGAAAGGAACAGCATCACACGTGTTCTTTGTTGTTAAAATTCTTATGCCCATCACTATTGTGTGTCTCTTGTTAATAATTTGTTTTACTACCTTCTATTTGAATATAGTGCACAGTGGGCAAAATAGCGGTTTTAACACAAAAAAAAATTTGGAATATTTAATTAAATAAGATTATTATGCTACAATTACATTTTTTTGTTTTGTTTTATAATATTTCAATAGAAATTTTATAAGTTAAGGCAAGGTTAAAATATTTTTTTATTTTATTTTATTTGATATTGGTAATAACTGTTCTAAATTAAATTTATTCAAATATTGTAATAAATAAACGGTCAAAGATAAAATGTTAGAAAGAAAAAAATCTGTTCGTTTAATTTAGAATTTGCACAACTATTATTTAACCTATTAGCATTTGTGTTAGAAATTACATACTCTATTTTGGTTTTTGTTTGTCATTATTTTGTTTTTACCTAGTTATTTTTTAATTGTTTAAATCAAATTTATGTTTGAATATTGTGCTTTGAGTTGAAAAACCAGATAGTTTTTTTTTTTAATTTGAGCTTGTGATTTATTATTATGTGAATTATGTGTTTGCTAATTCTATTTCTTAAATTTCTAATTGCAACAATTTATATTGTTTGATTATCACTAGCATCACTTGTGTTTCCACAATCCAAACATGGGAATTGATTAATTATTTTTTTAGTATATATATTTTTTTTTATAGAAATTCTTTCTTATCTTGTTATTTTTATGATAATAAACATTAACCGTTCAAATTAGACAATTTCTTTTAACTTCTACATTATAACTTCGATTTAAGTGAAAAAAAAATAGAAAAGTATGATTTTTTCTGCTCGGTTTGATTTTGAAGGTATGTCTTTAAAACCTAATAAAAAATCACTATAACGATATTATATAGGTTTTTATAATAGAGATTGTTATATGATGGTTTTAAAAAAAAAAATGAAAAAAAAAATGCGGATACTTTACTCAGACAAGGTAAAGAACTGGAGTGACACAATGGCGAGGGCTGAAAGCTAAGTAAGTTGCTTTTGGTGGCTTGGAGAGAGAGCTTCAGAATAATTGTGCAGTCATCATAAAGAGAATAAAGGAGGATCACTGATAAGGAGAAAGGAAAATTGTGATAAGGAACAGTCTGGTTTCACAGCTAGGCTATTTGTCATCCCTTTGTGTACTCGCCCTTCTGGTTCCTTCCGTCTCCACCTTATATACATGGTTAAAAAAAAAAAAATAAAAAATAAAATGGACCGGCTTACCTAGGGCTGGGAGCTTCATTCAACCAGAATTTGGAGTCTTTGTTAACGATGGCATTCACAGAAAGACCTATTCTTTCCCAAACTTATTCTAATGTTTGGAATATTCAACTTCAAACACATTTTTCTTCGAAAAGGCGTAAAGAAAAGGAAAAAATATTAATGTTTTAAATTAAATGCTGAGATGATTTTCTAAAAGTGTAAACTAAAAGAAAATATTACAGAAATGGAAGTATATCTGATTTATAAAAAATTGGTTTTTGACAAAATTGTATAAAAATCATGAAGGTATTGATAAGTGATTTGTTTTCACTTTTAAGGTGTGAGAACAAAATACTTTGTGAATAACAAAAGGGTATTTATATGTTTGAAATGAAAAAAAAAAAATATATATATTTATATATAATGCAGTACCTGGTCTTCATTCATCCAGATTATTGAAATCATAACAATGGGTTTTATATTTTTCAAACTTATTTTAAAGGTTGGAATATAACCTTGTAACATGATCAAAACCCTAACCCTTTTGAGGATCAGGTACTTACTTTTTGCAGGTACACTTAGGGGTGATCCATTGCTAATGAAATTAAACATTATTGTGTCACAGCCGGCCTCTAGTCTCAGCCTACCTTACCTGAAATTCAGTACCTTACCCAGTTATCCATATCTTACAAATTAAATAAATCATCTACATTTTTCGTGGCTATTCCCGGTTGCATAATATATAATTTATTTCTAACATCACCCAATTGAGGACCACCCTTAAATTTGTTTTGTTATTGCCCGATAGTTCCCTAACACACCTACAATTAAAAATTTACTTGTTAAGGAGAATAGGTTTGATATATAGCGGTATAATGGTAAATATAATACAAAGTCTGTGATACGTAAAAGCAAACGATTCCAATAAAGATTGAATAATTGATTTAATAATGAATAATACTTGGGTGAAAAGGACTTTTATGCCTTAAGAAAACTCAATGTCAGTTCTAGAATAGTTAAGTGAAATGGCAGTTTGCATTGTATTGAATTGATACTAGAACTTTTTATTGTATTCACCTGCTCAACACGAACGTCAACTTTCCTTATTCAAGTAGTTCCCATGAAAAACAAAAGAATAAATTGTTTTGTTAGAGTTGGAACTATTCCATTATTTATTCAGCTTGAAGCAAGAACCCTTTGGACTACACAGGAGGCGGTGACAAAGTTCCTGGTCTTCACCACGAGCAAAATGTTGATTAAATAATAAATTGTTAAGCATCAATTATCAATCCGAATGATTGAGGTAAAATATAATTAGAACCTTATTTAACCTGGTGTTTGACATAAAACTGTTTATGAAGTGCCATTTTTAATTAATTTTACTTTTAAACAATTTTATTTT
>NW_027116146.1:3766-5656 GCF_000696795.3 Halyomorpha halys
ATTACATAAAATTCTTCAGTATTGTAAATACAACTGTTTGGAAGTATCAGTTATCATTTTTTATATATCTACTATACATTAATTAAAAGTATACTTAGACTCATATATTAAAAACATACATTACTTTTAAACAATTTTTTTTTCGTTTTGTGCCAAATTAATTTTTTGTATTATATTTTTAAAAATTAATTTGGAAAAAAAATTAAATAGCTTTTTTAAATCTTATTTTTAAACTTCAGAGATATCTGTGGATTGTTAAATTTCTTTTTTTCCATGTCTTGTCACACAGTTCACAAAGATAATATTCACTACTGTTGCTATTTTATTGCACTCTGTTGGGCAATTTTTCAACATTTGAAAATAAAAATTGTTCCTTTTTGGCGTGGGGCTGTACTAATGATGTTTTTTATTTTGTATTTTGTGTTACAATTATCGTTAGAATGTTGATAACTTCTGACTTTTACATACTTGACACTCTCCCCATAATATACTCCGGGACAGTATAGTTAAGTTCATTTTGTATACCAACCCTGTATTTTTATATTTATTTTTTTCACTTTACTTAAAAATTTTATGTGGATATTAAAATATATGCATACTTATTTTTGTGGCTCTAAAGTATACGTTAGTCCGTTTTCGAGGAATTCTAAACTACTTGTATAATTTTAATGAAACTGTTCAAAATTTGGACTAATAAAATAATATAAGTTTTTATGATAAATGACGTATTTAATTTTTTTTAAATCTTTTGTTTCTCAATTATAATACTATCTTCTCTTGTGAATAAATTATTATAAATGAACTATTTCCAGAAGGTTTGAAAATCAGAAAAAGTATATTTTTGATTAGTCAGTATTAATAGAAAATTCATTTCAGAATTTAAATATTATATGTCAATATATTTTCAAAATTCTACAATTAAAAAGCATAACGAATTGTATAAATTGGAATTGAATTTGAATAAATAAACAAAAATACCGGAGTTCTCATTTTAGGTTTATCATGGTGTTTTTTATTATTATTTTTTTTTTATTAGGCATAATAAAAAAAGTGGAGCTTCTTTGCGTTGCTCACACCACCAAATACACTCCATTCCATTCAACGTTACAAAGTGATAAGGAATTGGCCTCATTAATAGGTGCACCATTGAAAAAACCATGTATAAACTGGGCGTTTCATCCTATAATTTGAATTATTTCATTAGTGATATTCATCATTCATTAACAATAATGAGTCAATATATGTAATATAAACTTGATATTGCATGTATTGGCAGATAAAAATTAACTTTATACTCAATTAAGTGACTTCATACTTCTGAAGCCAGGCGACCTGACACCGAAATACACGAGTTCAAGAACTCGCCTCTCACCGTCTCTTATTCAACCTATTTCCATAAGTCACTCGATTTTCTTCATTAAACTCCCTTTAAGAATAGATCCTGAAAATTCCTTGGAAGGAGATAGAATCCAAGTTGGTCCTCCAGCTTTGCGGCTTGGCTCAGCAACCGCCCCACCGCACCATCTTAGGAACTTTAATTGTTTAATTGACTTGAGAAAGGGGCTATAATTTAATAAATCAGTCAATAAAGTTTCGATTTACGACCAACATAAACCTTTTGCGTAACACTAGCTCCACTGTTCTTCCGATTACAATTTTATTTTAATTGTTGAATTTTTTAAAATTTTATTTATTTATTTTTTCGAATTTGAAATGAAAGTATCATTTAAAATTCAATACAGTTGTTTCAAGAAAAAATCGATGTTTTCATGCATTTTTTGTAAAATGATTAAAACTTAATTTATCAACTTAATTTATTCAAATCATGTTTTTTTCTGAATCAATATTCAATATTTAAATTGTAATTAAAACTATTATAAGTATTTTAAA
>NW_027116146.1:5777-17527 GCF_000696795.3 Halyomorpha halys
AAAAATATATATTATAAAAAGATATATTCTCAAAATCGAAATAAAATCATAACGGATCTAGATAATTTTTACTGCACCTTGTTTTTAACATGTTTTAAAAATCTCTTTCCGAATTCAATTGATTCTGAAGGTAAAAAGCCGATGTTTTCAGGCGAATTTTGTGAAATAATTAAATTAATTTATTAACAAAGAATTAGTTTAAATCAATATATATTGATCCAATATACTTGCTCTCTAATTAGAAAAATTATTAATAAAATAGTTATAAGTATAAATAAAAGCTATACTCACAATTACAATTTATTAAAAAAAACTGAATCTTTTAGTTTATTTTTTTAAAATGATTTTATGGGAATTGAGTTGTTGGAAGAAAATTATGTTTTCCGGTAATTTATTGGAAAAATATTAAGAAATACTTAAAACTCAATTTATTGATAAATCGTGTTTCTTTTTTTGAATCTTTATTCTATATTGGCAACAATATATTAAAAATGTATGCAAACATTTATATAAAAAAAGTCACTGCCGAACCTTTTAGGTCCTTTTTTACATATTATTTTTTTAAAGTATCTTTATTGAAATTTACAACTGTAGAGAAGAGAAAGAAATACTTTATTCATGCTGCCCAAATACTTTGGGTTGCTACGTTACACAGCATACTGATCAATCCGTGACTGGACAAATAAAAGTTACATATTTTTAAATGATATAATATAATACATAGATAACATTTTTTTTTTCTTCCACAGTTTTCTTTTACAATTAATACCAGTCTACAAACTAACCACAAGTTTTTCGATGTATTCCTTTTCTTTTTCTTTCCCTTCTATTTCACAACCCCTGTTTCATTTGATCAACAAATTCCCCTATATAACAACTATTAAAATATTTAAAATAATAACTAAAACAACAAATAAGATATGCGATGCATGCATGCCATCCCACTTTTGGATAAACTCCCATACTCATTAATTTCCATGCATGTGGTGGTGTATGATTCCCAGGGAGTCAAGTATTATGTTTTCTGTCAACCTAGCCACGTCCTGGACATCGACCCCGAGCTCCTCCATGAAGCTCCTAGTTGTGCTGGGAATAGTTCCACGGGCTACGAACCAGAGGCCTCTCACGTTGAAGTCTCGTTCTCCGAAGCCCTCACGGAACTTCTCCTTGAGGAAAGGGATACATTGATCGTAGATTTCCTTCTTTTCCCTATCTACCTTATTTGCCTAGTCAAGGTCGTTATTTTCATATCTCACGGTGGGATCCAGAATGATTGCCGACTTCCCCTTCTTAGGGAAAGCAACAATATCCGCATAACTTGTGGATCCATCCGTATCTATGCAGTAGACCTCGTCAAAGCAGGCAAAATCTCTTTCTTTTAGGAGCTTCATTAACTCGAATTTCACTCTATGATGTCGGCGTGTTATGAGGAGGGAGTTGTTGGGGCATTTCCCCAGCACATGTGCTGGTCTTTCCGGCTCTCTGTTGCATTTGCGACAGAGAGACCCAACTTCTCTATCCTGTCCGCTGACACCTGGGACTCCACGTAGGGGTGCATAACTTATATTTAATTTCAGGGCATTGGACCATTCAGAACCCGTAAGTATTTGTTTATCGTATATAAACTTATTTGCTCTCGGGGTCTCTTTGAAATGGCGTACTCCAATGCCCTGCCACCTGCAGTTAGCCCATTCCTCGAACGCATTTTCACGTAGCGACTGTCGTAGAGCTTTCACACTCCGATGCCCCTGATCAACGCCCAGTCTATCGGCACATTCAGCGATCTCAGCTGAACAATCGAAAGTGGACTGGAACAGAGCATCGGGTACATTTGACAGCCGCTGAGCAATGGACCAGTGTTGAAGGGGAACCTCCCATTGGCAGCGGATCAAGCCTAGACTGCCATATATATAATGCCAGATATATTGCATTCAGTAAATTTGATGTTAGTTAAAATGGAGTGTTACAGGCGTGTAAAGAAACTACCCATTGGTAGCACTTTAATTTTTACATATATTTTGTATTTTCTGAGGAACAAGAACAAAACAAAAAAATAAAGCGATTCAGATCAGTTCTATTAAAAGTATTAACCATTAAAAAGGCCAAAAAAAAAATAATAAATAAATAAATTCGTTCATTAAGATTAGTGTGGGTGGAATTTCCAATAAAATAAGATATTTTCCATGAAGTATTCTAGTAGAAAATCGAATTTTATATTAGTGGTTTTGTTAACGTATATCAAAATCTGAAGCTGAGGGCTATCAAATATTGGATCACAATTGCCAGACATCGCCAAACATTAAGTGAGTAAATTGAGTAACATTATTAAAAAATTTGTCATAAATTAGTATCCATACATTACGTACCTTGTGGAGTTGACAGATTAGTAATATTTAGGACTAAAGACCACTTGCATTGGCTTTCAGAGTTTAATTTAAAGGAATTCCTTTCAGGAATCTATTTATTTTACAGTTCGTTTCTATTATCATTTTACCGTAATTGCTTATACGATTGTACGATGGTTATGTTCGTAAATACATTATGTTGCCGAGGAAATGAAAGTTGTCTCCCGACTTGGTATGCCCTCACCAACACACATTTACGAGGGTGGGAATAACTGTTCCTCTCCCCAAAGTTACGATGATTATGCATCCGTATTAGTTTCAGTTAACTCCTGCGAGCAATTACAATTTAGTTTGTGATTCTATTTCCATTTAAGATGCAACGGAATTTCATTAAATCTCAATTAAATTACAATGAGAGAGAGTTCTAACCATCTCTTGTATTATGAGCTCCGTCCAAAGTTTAATTGCTACAATAATAATGGTCTCCTCAAGTTGTTACGTTGCGGGCGGATACTTCAAAATTAACGGAAAACAGATTCGAGTTTTCTCCTCCTCGTCCATCTTATTCAATGGGGCTTTATTTAAGGACTTGCTGAGAGCTTAAGTTTTGTTCCGGGTTTGACGGAGGCTTAACAGGCGTTGATTATGTCGAAGTTGCATTGTTGCAGGAGGGTTGTATCGCTTTTAATAAAGAACGCAAAGCAAATCAAATGGATTGATAATCAAAGTGAAAATAATTTTTATAGAATTATTTCAACATAAAGTTTAAATTCAATTTAAATTACAAACAGAAATAAAGTTTTGCTTATGGTATTTTTAATCAAAATAAAAATATTACTAGCTCGGGGCAAGAATACGGTAAGTAAACCACATGATATAAATTTTTAAGGACCTTCAACAAATTTTAAAATTCTTTTGATGTTCTATACAATCCATATTCTATAACTAACTATATATGTTAATATTTTCGAAATGTAATATTAAACAAACACAATACATACCTTCATGGAGAAACAAAGGAGCATCTTGAACTGAATACTAATTTTCTTCAAAATTTTTATTTGTCAAGTTTTTGCCTGAAAATCTTCAATTAAATTTTAATTCTATTGATCGAATAATTAACAAATTCTTAATTTGTGAATTTGTCTTTAAAGAATATAGAACAAAATTTCGGATTTTAAGTCAAATCTTCACACTTTTTTAATTATGACAAATAACGTCTGACGGAACAGTTATATTTTTCCCCCTTGCCTTCCTTCGAAGACATATGTACTTTTTATTTACAATTTGCATTCCCTATACTTTCTGGAGAGAACTAGCTGCGTTCTGCCTTGTCGAATGTGTTAATTATACGTGAAGTATGAGTGAAATGTCGATTTTGTTTTCCACATTCTTATACTTTATTAGGCTGTTCCAATTCTTGGTAACAACTCCTCTCATTTCTGGGAACGACTGCACCCCCTCATGCAGGTTTCTCTCCAACCCCCCTCTTCCTAATTTGTACATATAAGGAATACCATGTTTCTGATAGGCATCATTAGAAGACCAGTTGAAAATCTGATCTCGAAGAGTTGTTGAAGGAAACTCTAGGGGACAAGTTGTAAATAGTAGGGCGGTAGTCTATACTATATAGTACGTCATAAAACTTTATCTTATAGAAATATAGAATATTGTACAGTACTCTGCAGTTGCATTATGTACCTTGTATAATTCCTTTGATGGTTTGTGATTTATTATGCACAATACTTCTCAGTAACCTTTTGGAATTTTTTTTTCACCAAAAGACTCTGGATAAGAAGAGGGATGCTACATGTCGTGGTGGACGGGGGGAGGGGAAGGTGGATAAAAGCACTCGTGGCGACTAAGTGATGGACCAAATACTATTGTCAACTATCGGTGAGGCATTGAAGAGAAATGGCTGCTTGTCAGGTGATAAGCCGTTATCAGGGATGTATTGCCCCTTGGTAGAGGGCTGCACAGTTGTCCAGCACATTTGTCTTCTATTGTACTCCCCCTTCACTCCCCGCCCATTCATCTAATTTTTCCTTTTTCAAACAGTTCCTCTTCTTCTAATTCTTCTCATATTGGTCCCATATTTACCGCCGTTGATTGGTTTCCGTTACCCAGGATCACAAGGATGAAAAATCCTAAAGGCCCTTAAGGGTTAACGGAGACCGCTGTACCGATTGACGCTGAGCTTATTTCTTCGATAAAAGTCGGAAAACTCTTGTTCTCTTTGATGTTAATCGTAATTGTATGTCACTAAACTACTTCTATGCCCATGTCCCCTACATCTGTGGGTAATTATCAATTAATTTTTAAGATCAAGACAAGGATTTTTGGCCGAACCTTTCCTTCCCCTTAGGCTAATAATATATTTCCATTAGTTATGACGGTTAATAGTACAACTATCTCCCTTTTTCGTAATAAATCTCGACTACCTTATCCAGCCAAGACAATTTGTTTTTTTATTGTTTACTTCAGTTTGTAAAATGACAGAGTAATTTTCCTATGGAAAGTTAATATACTTAATCCAGGCACAATGAAGAGGAAGAGCTGTGAAATTGTTGAAAACATTATTCTCAAGTTGCAGCTTCGACCATTGCAAGCTGCCCATCACGGCGTCAATTAATTAAATCACCTGTGTTAAATATTTCTAATTTTATTAAACTCAATAAATTCAGCTACACTATGTTATGAAGTTATTATTTTCTATTCGAACCAATTAACATTATACGTATCGTACTATACGTACGAGATTGTGGCAGTACAATGGCCACTGTTAATCTATTCATCAGGTATATTATACCTAAGGATACAAAATAACTCATATTTTGAATTAAAAAAAAAAGTATATTTGAAAAAATTCAGTGTGATTTGGGACTAGTTGTTGTTAAACTGAAATGCTTTCATTACACTTTTTCTTATTTTTTAGCTCACCAGATTCGGTTCAAAACTAATTTTATGTATTTTACACACTCCCATCACCCTATCATTAAAATATTAAGTCTTGTAAGGTAGTGAAAAGTGCTGAAATACGCACAAAATAAAACGTTTATTGAGACTCGATCTAGCAGGTGTATGTATACGCACTTAGCCGACTGATACGTAAGTCTAGCTACAAAAATTGGAAAATCGAAAAACAAAAAGGGACATAGCACACGATGTCTCCCGATCTCCCCCGATCATATTCCTTTAAGTTAATGTGAACACGAATTTATTACCTTTAGTTAAACTTGGTTCGAGGCAAAAAAACAAAACAAACATAATATTGGAAGATTATTGATTGACCGTGTGTAAAGATGAAAGGAATATGGTCCGGGTGCGGTAAAAAAAAATTTTTTTTTTGTTTTGACTGCCGTCAAAATAGCCCTGAAGAAGCCCTGCAACGTAGGGCGAAACGTTGGCTCATTAAAATAGTATATTTCTACTATTTGAGTTTTTTTTTTTTTTACCGGACCCGGACCATATTCCTTTCATCTTTACACACGGTCAATCAATAATCTTCCAGTATGTCACAAAACACACGGGCCCCCATTTTTGTTTTGACTGCCGTCAAAATAGCCCTGAAGAAGCCCTGCAACGTGGGGCGAAACGTTGGCTCATTAAAATAGTATATTTCTACTATTTGAGTTTTTTTTTTTACCGCACCCGGACCATATTCCTTTCAAACATAATATTCGTTTTTCGTTCCTCAGGAAATCTTTTTTTTTTTTTTTTATTTTTTTTATTTATTTGTTGATATTTACAACTGTATAAAAAAATACAACCAGTAAATTTGATCATAATGACATAATGATATGATACAGGATGTAGAGAAACTACCCAGAAGTAGAACTCTAAAAACAGTTTACAATATAAGGTCACGAGGCCATCTTCTTTTCAGGCGCCTTGGAGGATTGCCAGGAATGGAAGAGGAAGCAAGGTTAGAAACGAGTGGGTTTGGGTGGTTAGGGAGTTTATTATGGAAGGAATAATATCGGGTTCGGACTAGATCGGTTACATAACTCAGGAAATCTTGTATTTAAAGTTTCTATAGTAACTTAAATTGTTGTTTCCATGATGATTAGTAAACTTTTTGTAAAGCGCCAACCTAACCAGATTTTTTTTATTTACTTTTTTAAGATTTTTATTAACTCTCTTATAATATACACATTTTTGAAAAAAAAAATGTATACAAACATACACATTTAAATATTCACGCGTACACAAATCTGCGAAATCCGATCGAAGCTATTCAACAGTAAAATCTCCTATAAATCCTGTAAATCTACCATAGACCGACAAAAATTCAGAAAGACAAGGGTCGGTGGAGCACAATACTTTTTTTTTCAATGAAACAAAACCTGAATGGGGATGATGGATGAGACGTGAGGAATGTAGCAGCGTTTTCAAACGAGGGCTATTTACCCTGCTTTATCCTGCTTTACCCTGCTTTTCACTGATGGCAAGACAAAGGCCCTCTGATTGATAACTGCTAAGATGTATTAACTTGAGCCTACGTCATCGCCAGCCGTTTCATCATCTAAACAGTGAAGAAACCTCCGATAGCCTCTTGAGCCGGCTTCCAGGTGGGAAATCACTGGAATCCTCAGTAGGAATGAAGAAGTTCAAACTGGAAACACGAAGCACACAGAGTTCCTTTTCTAAAAAATATTAATAGTAATATTTAAAAAATAAAACTTAAATAATTCGAAAAAAATAATAACTCAAAAAGGTGGAGATTAAGGAGTAGTGTAAAATCAAATATCATAATTAGAAAGAAAATCTGCATGTATTTAAAAAAAAAATGAGTCAGAAATACAAGTCAGACACAAAAAATTTATTCAAAATAGATAATCAACCATTATATGGAGAATTTTAAAATGGATTAATTAACTAAAAACACCAATGAGAATAGGAACATGATTTCAGCATTTTCGATAAAATCTGAAGCTATGATCTGAAGTCAGCCATTTTTAAAATATCAAAGATAAGAGAAACATTTTTTATTGGGTCAGTTGTATGCCAATTTGGAAATTAAGCAAGGTGGAGGCTTTATCGTTTGAATCTCTCGAGTTAGAATCTATTATAACTATCTCAGGTTTTACTTCTCTGCGGTGGTTTATTGGGACGAAAATGTGACATTAAAATAAAATAAAGAAGGTAATTTAAAAATTAAATACCTCGAAAAGTGATTTATATGAAAGATACAAGCTTAAATTCTGTGTAAAATGAATAGCAGTGTGATATATTTCACTCCTCTATTATCAATTTATCTATCCTGCCTTTTATTAGAGTTGTGTGATATTGTGAGTTTCATAAAAGATAAAAAAAATTCTTTTGAGTAACATTATTTTCGTTTATTGATTCTGAATTTATGGCAGATTTTGCTGATTAACATTATTGATTTTCACATAAATAATAGATTATTTCTTTTTCTGACTTAAAAACCATACCCATCATGTACCCTGGACTCATCATTACTTCTTTGAAACCATTATTTATCTTCTTCTTATATTATATCAAACGTTCAGTTTACTGAATTATAGATTATACAACCTAAACAAATAATTAAAAATTAATAAAATAAATTAGTAATACGAATATTTGAAAATATGTACAGCTATAAACCATGAAGAACAGGGACTCAGTATAAGGAACTACAAGTTTGATTTTGATCAGTCATTTGCTTATGATCACGCTCACCGCCAGATTTTTCACCATATGAGGGTACCTTATGAGGCATGTTTGATTTAAAGCTGAAGTAACAGAATATATAATTATCTGCCACAGCCGGATTCGAACCCGGGTTCTTGAAGTTAGTACCAAAGTGCCTTACTCACTTGACTAATGAAATTGAAACTAGTTCCTATCTAGGTGATTGCGGGTGAATTTATCAATAAATGTTTTCGTATTTTCGTGGCTGTTATCACAATATTTTTTACTTTTACTGACCTTTATATAAAAGGGTTAGTTCCAACTCAAAGTAGGCTGTTAAGTGAAGGTGAAGGTTCATGCACAAACCGTACCAATTTTTTTTTCTTAAGTAATGTCAAAATTATTAATACAATATCCGATAGAACCAATAAATGCATCCTTAGCTCAACGCTTTCAATTGAAAATAAAGCGCAGAAGTAGAAGGAGCGAGTAGGAATGCAGAGGGTTACCCCCACACTGCAGAGCTCAATCAGTTGCTGCACCTCTTCCTCCGGTCTGATCTCCTGATTTTTTCTGTCCACTTTATAGATCTTCCTCGTTAACGAACTTTACCCTCCAATCATGAGTAGAATTCCTTTGCGATATTTGCTCTGAATTCGTTACCCTTTCTACAATGGAAGGACGTAATCAAAGGCCTGCGACACAATCGGACCGGGCTGTTTGCTCTTGTACTTATGGATACAGGAGCTTAGCTCGCCTGCAGCTAACTCCATGGTATAATTAGTATTATTATTTTTAAATATTTACTTACTTAAAAAAAAAAGATAAGATAATAATGTAAAACCAAATATGCAATCAGCATGCTCCAAGTATGGACCAAGAAATAACCAACCAGATTTATTTTGAGGAAAAGATGGTCGGGGAGTGGAGGAAGTTTTATTTACTTATTGTTTTAAATTAGTTCTCAGTACTTAAGTTTTATTTTCTGTTAAATTTAGTTAATTTTTAATTAATATACATACTCATTACATACTTGATTGGTATGATTGTTTCCACCATAGCTCTAACGGTATTTTCGGCCAACATTACTTGGCCTTGAAGAAGGTCTAAACGTTGAAACGATAACATATATTTTGTTCATTCAACACTCATTAAATAATGAATAAAAATAATTTATCCATTGCGTAATTTATTAATTACCATAAAGCCCTATGCTTGACGAATTAGTTTTAACCATACCATAATTCATCTTACACGTTGTATTGAAACTAGAGAACGGTTTTTCGTGCAGTAAAAAGAAACTAAAATGTGTAAAATCGCAGTGAAAGCCCAAAGTTTGAAAAATTGTGCATAAAGCATACAAAACCCTAGTAAATTTGTTTTACTGGACTTTAGTATTCAAATATCAGCATGCAAGGTGCCAATTTTCTAATAATTGGGCACCATAATCACAAGTAACACC
Source organism: Halyomorpha halys (assembly GCF_000696795.3). Lineage (NCBI taxonomy): Eukaryota > Metazoa > Arthropoda > Insecta > Hemiptera > Pentatomidae > Halyomorpha > Halyomorpha halys. Next base: position 15,225 of record NW_027116146.1, read on the forward strand.
AAGATCCTCGATAATCCACACTATTCATATATTTTCATATTTTTTTGTTGCTACCAATGAATGTGTCCCAAAAACCCTTGATTTTTTTATATACTATAAAATTATTGGTAATCCCATCGTAAATTAATTTTTTTTACTACTTAGTCTGAGTGGTAAATATATATATTTAATAAAATCAACTTTTTGGATCCTAAAACGATTGTATCAGACTTTGGTTGCATAAGCAAACAATGGTTTTGGTCGGGGTTGGGTAAAGTTAGCTATAATTAAATGAAGAGATCAAAGTTGTGGAGCATGGAACCATTGACTAAGTGACTCGTTTACTCTTCGATTAGGGCGGGGGAGGTGGGAGGAGAGAAGAGGGGGATGGGATCGTTGCCTAACAAAAGGAACAAACAGAACAATACATCAGGGCTTTAAATTGACCGACAACATTTGGCCGAAAGGTTGAGGAACGGCTGGAGAAATACCAGGCTGGAGTCCAGTCGCAATTAGCATTCCACCGCTACCCTTTGAAAGCCTTTCCGACCCCACTTTCTTTCCACCGCCTCCTACACCATATGAGGGAAATTTAATTAAATTTGGAACAGTAAGTAGGGAGAACGGCATAACCAGGCAACTTCTTTCCTCGCCATAGGGACTCGAGTGGAGTCTTCCATAACCCAGGAACACTCATCTAATATCGCGGATGCCTAACTCTTTGAATCGGAAAGGGATAAGGGGCTTAGGCAATTAACGGGTTTCTCAGAATTGGAGGGAGTTTGTGAAGAGCTGGTTAGTATATCGCTTCATTGTCATCAAATGAAAGGGATCTACGCATCGCTTCATGAGAACATCCAATCCTTTTCAATCCAATAATATATCACGGTCCTTATCAACCCGATCCTTTCCAATCAGAAACTGAATCGGTTTTATCTCTTTTTGCAACACTTTTTAAATTCAGTATTTTATTATTTATCATTTAAATAATTTAGTTGATATTTTTAAAATGAATTTTTGGCTCTGGTACAGTATACCTATTTCGTCACCCTCCAAATTTGACTTTAAGTCTAACGTTCCGTTATATAATAAGTTTCATTTGTAGTAAGTTGCCTATAGATTCTTGTATCTGAGTAAGAAGTTCCATATAAATTGTAATTATATCAAAGTTGCATCAGGTTTGACTTTGAAAATGAACGTTTTTCGACTTTTCAAGATATTTAGTTTTGACTGCACTATGATTATTATTTGATGTTTAAATATTTATTCTTAATCAATAAAGAAAAGGTACATTGATACGATTGAATATAGGACTAAGGAGTTCTGTAGTAGCAGTAGTTATGTTATAGAAAAAAAAGTAAATTTTGTTTATATTTTATTATTTTAACACATTCGAAATTTAATGGATTACGGAAAATTGTATTAGGCTTTTGCCAGAAACATAAACTTTTTGGTCCAAGAGAAATGGCTTATCCATCTCAGCGATGAAGTTATTCTCGCGGTCATCATCATTCAACTCCTTCGATAGCGGGTGGAGTAGGAGAGCTCTAGAGTGGGCTTGGAGAACTGGAGAAGGTATCGGGATCTAAAAGCCCCTTTTCTTGAGGCACTTTTACACTGGGACAGATTGGTCCAGACCAATCCTCCAGGTCACGATTCCCACAAGCACTCACCTCCCTTTCCTACTTTATTGTTGATTGGAAATTCCGTTGGGGATAATCCCTTTAAACTACTCCTTCAGTAAGCCGAATGTATGCCCATTACGGGGAGGAGGGGGGTGTAAAGCTTTCCAATATACCTGTCATTACGTAATAGCTTTCCCCGTCTCAGTTTCATGTAAGTTCACACTACGACCTCAATTCATAATAAATTACCGACAGATAAAAGCAAATATCTCAATTTTAATTTTATTGATTTTAAAATACACTTTATTCTTGAAAAAACAAAACAAATGGATTTATTTCTATTAACTTTGTATATCTATTTACTTATTTTATTGGAAGAAGATAGTTGACCATATGAAGTAGATTGGAGGAAGATAGTCCAGGTGGGGGTCAATGGAGGTATCAAAATAGTAAAAGAGAACTATTTATTGTTAACCAATGTTTGTAACAGAACACCATTCTTATCAGCCAGGGCTGCCATGTAAGGACATTGGTTAGCAATAAATAGTTTTCTTTTACTATTGTGATATCTTAATTACCACCCGGGCTACCTTCCTCCAATTTTTACTTATTAATTTATTTTTTTAAATTTTGTTGAAATGAAATTCGGAATTACTTGTGATAACTCAGGTTTATAGGATATAAACAACAAAAACTATA